>NC_051162.1:103940316-104221746 GCF_013339745.2 Dermacentor silvarum | reverse complement strand
TAATAGGTTCACATTTGATCAGTTACATAAAAACTGGATAGGAGAAACAAATCATGATATGCAAATAACAAAGCTTTTTTGCTTGTACAAAACACGCATGATATGCTGCATGCGTAATGGCTTCTCAACATTTATGAATCGAGTAATGCGAGAAGTCTAACGGGTAGAAAGTATGTGGTCTACAAATGAAGAAATTTGAGACATATGTTCACAGCGGATCAATAAAATCATTGACAAAGCGCTCTAACTATACTATGCTTTAGCGGTGCTAAGTCGCTCTCAAATGTTCTTTTTTATATGCTTTAAAATTTTCACCAAGAGGTATAGAGGCAAAGTGGTTTTTCGGAGCAGGGTTAATTAGGATGACAGCACGTAAACTAATTTAGAAGTGACTAGTGCAGTCACCGAAAATGGCGGAACTGGTTGTTTGCGAGAATCTTAACTATTCGCTAGGCTTACAGCGATGCTTATCAGGAATGACATGAGTGCAAATAGAAATGGTAACAAATGCGCATGCACCGAGCGAAAACAACCCGGCATTGGATGCGCAGCAAAGCAGGTCACTTGCACACAGCAATAATCACAAGCAGTTCCGCATTTTAAGCGTTACGGTTTCATTTCTTGCGTATTTAGCTACTTAAGGTAATTCCGTTGTACTGAAATATACCTCGAGTTTCCAGGCCTTCTCCCTTGTTCGCCTAGTTTCCGCCTAATGCAGCTAGCACGTATATTTTTAGCGCAGCGTGGCTGTATTCTTAGCAGATTGAAGTGTTACCAGTTTAATATACAACAGCTTTAATCTTGGCGAGAATGGCGAATGCAACAAGAGTGTTCTGTGTCATGCGCATTTTTCGTCCGAGGAACTGTCGATTAAAAATGTGCGATCGAATAACCCCCTCATTCGCACACCCTGCTCTTCAGATCCAAGTGAACCCAAGAATGTCACTTTTGTCGCGAAATCACCGTCCATGGCAAGACTCCAGTGGGAGCCACCAACGAGGATACATGGCATTCTAGACGTCTACAAGGTGAAAGTGTGCAAGGAGTACACAGTATGCGACCAAAAGGAAAGCCCAGGTGGATGCATTGAGAACAGAACTTCTGATGATTGGCTGGACTTTGAGACCACCGCAGACACGTCGTACTGCGCCCTCATCACGGCAAGCGCACGATGCGGTGTGGACGTCCTGACGAGTCTTCCAGCGACACTGGAAGTTAGAACGCCTTCTTTCGGTGAGCTTTGAAAGCGTAGACTTGTGCTTATTTCTCCATTAGCTAAGGCATGTGATGTGTAATGCCGAGTAATCTAGGCCGATGCTGAAAACCATGTTCCCAAAGGTGCCGACGTAGAGGGCGATTCTTAAACCAGTGCATCACACGTGTGCTCGCAAAAGTTATAATGTGGGTATTACTGCTCGTCAATCGTCACGGTAGTTCAGTCGAGGCGTAGGTGTACCGGTATTGATGATGGTATTACATTCTAGTCCCTCAAGCATAGGTCGGCAGTGTGGGAGAACACTCACTCACACTCACTCACCATAAATTTTCCAGCCCCGCACTCACTCACGTTCACTCACCTCCACTCACACTCACAGCGCTCACTCGCACTCGCAATCACTCACACTCACACTCACTCGCACTCGCACTCACCTGCACTCACGCTCACTGGCACTCACTCGCACTCGCACTCACTGCACACTACACTCACTGATACTCATCGCACTCGCACTCACTGCGCTCACACTCACTGGCACCTCGCACTCGCACTCACCTGCCACAATCACTGCACTCACTCGCACTCGCACTCACCTGCACTCACGCACTGGCACTCACCGCACTCCCTGCACTCCCAATCACTGATACTCACTCGCACTCGCACTCACCTGCGCTCACACTCACTGGCACTCACTCGCACTCGCACTCAACGCAGCACAATCACTGGCACTCCTCGCACTCGCACTCACCGCACTAACTCGCACTCGCACTCACTGCACTCACACTCACTCGCACTCGCACTCACCTGCGCTCACACTCGCACTCGCACTCGCACTCACTGCAGCCACAATCTGGCACTCACTCGCACTCGCATCACTGCACTCACAATCACTCACTCACTCGCACTCACTGCATCACACTCACTGGCACTCACTCGCACTCACCTGCACTCACACTCACTGGCACTCCATCGCACTCCTGCACTTACACTCACTGGCACTCACCTGCACTCACTTACACTCACATTCACGGGCACTCACTCGCACCAACCTCACTCCACTCACTGGCACTCACTCGCACTCACTCGCACTCACCCCTTTGAAATGAGTGCGAGTGTGAGTGAGTGCACTCATGAGTCACTGTGCCGATCTATACCGCTCACAATTCGTGTAATTAATAACGAAGCTTCCAATTTAGCACCTCTTGCATTGGGAGTGTGCCAAGACAGTGTTTTGGACCCAGCTTTATTTTTAATATACATAAAAGATTTGCCTTCCCGATTACATGGTAACATCCGTCAATTCGCTGACTATTGTATTCGTACCGCGAAATTCATCACAGTGATAATCACCATATACAAAATTCTGCTTTTCTTGGTGTCAGGAGTGGCAGATGACTCTAAATGCCGAAAAATCTGTAACACTAACAGTAAGAAAGAAACAGATATCTGAGTTTACTTACATTATTAATAAGACACCTCTCACTTGTGCAGTTCAGCGTAAATATTTAGGTGTCACTTTAACACACGCTCTCCGATGGGAAAGCCATGTTAACAAAATAACCTCAAGTGGAAATCAATGTACATTCTGAGCACTAAACCGACTCTTTTTTCTGAGAAGACACCTTCGTCTTGCGGCCCCAGATAAAATTTGCTGGCCTACAAAATGCTTGTTCGAACAGTGCTGGCGCACGCCAATATTGTTTGGTTTCTGTACACAATAAAACTCATTGCAAGAATGGAAGGGGTGCAGAGGAAGGCAATAAGGTTATGTTTTAATAAATACAAATTAACGGATTGATTGACTAAATAATTAAAGATTTACGCCAAGATGCGCCGCTACTCCCTTTCTCACCGTAGAAAGAGCGGTACTAACTCATGCAGACGTTCCGGGGCTGAAGTCCTTTGCTTGGAGGTTAGCGCTTCAACGGCGGCGGATGAGTTAATTTTTTTTTATCCCCGAGGGAAGGCGTGCATCGCGAAGAGCAGGCAACACAGGCCATTCTTACGTAGCCACAGTCCGCGAACTTGGACACGCAGATTCATTCGATTCCTCAATATGCCACTCACAATTTTTGCAGCCAACGTCCTGACAGATCTTCACTTCACCGCTCCTCATTTTGCACCATGAACAAACAGTGCGTTGGCAAAAACTCAGTTGCATTCCAACAGCTGATCGCACATAGCATGAAAGAAGAGGCAATGGCGTAATAGTTAATATTCGTGCGCTCACGCAACGTGCGGCGCGCCGCCGGAAGCGCCATCTCGTGTCTCTAAGCAAACTGCTTCGCGAAAAGGGTCAATACAGACAACCTGTTCCTGCGAACCTGCAGTTGCGAGCACTTTTGCGACTGTGGTCGCGCGACTGAGATATCGAACAGCGAGTGAATGGACCGAAATGGTCGCTTTTCAATGCAGTAATTTGCGACCACTGCGGCTGGTCGCGCGACCGCTGTCAGTCGCCGGTGTGAAGGAGCCTTAGCACAAACATGCACATGCGACCACCGCCGCTTGTCCTTCTTGCTCTTTAGAGCGAAGCTGTCTACCTCTAGTCCCCGTATGCAGCCACCCCATGCTCCCAGGGGGAGTACCCGGGTCGCACCCCAGGGTACTCCCAGGGGGAGTACCCTGGCCGGCTTGCGTCGGTATCACGGCGCGTGGACAGGAATGCGTGGGCCGATCCCGGAGATAGATAACGGGCCTACCTACGGTGGAGATACTAACGGCAAGCTCAAGCACTCCACCAACTTTCAAAAATAAGTTTAGTTTCATGGGTCCGAATAGAACCACAAAAAGTCGGTGTTGTAAAAGAACCACAATTTATATATATATATACCAGAACGTTCACTTAGTGTAGCAAGCTGACTTCCATGCGCTTTATTTGTTTTAAATCCTGTTTTACGAACAATGAGAGGGGAAAGAGTGCGGCGACGGCGCTTGTGCACGTGGCATGCGCTTCTGAGGTTATGACGTCACGCGCGTCGGAAGTGGTGGGGCGGCTGCAGCAGCGGTTGTGGCAGTTGCATGGGAGGTACGATACTGCAGCGGTGCTTGTGCTGGCGTAGTTAGGTGCCATATGAAAAAAGTTTGATTGCATAATGTATGCAGCCCCCGTACGCAGCCTAAAGAGCTTCGCTGGTAATCCGTCCCATATGAACGTTGCGGCCCCACAAGTTCTTTTATAATTGCCTATCAAGAGACAGTTCTGGTTGTTTCTCATTTATCGGGAATACCAGACTTCTAACTCAGGCGGGTGAAATTGTACGTTGTGAAAGAAGTGCTTGTGACGTGAAATTGTCATTGCTCATGACGTCACTAGTTCACCACCTCAGCGGTTCCTTGAACAAGAGTGCGCAGGATTGTGTTTGAATTTTCAGGAGTTTTCTTGGAATACATTAGTGTAATGCTTTGCGGATGCTATTGTCGTCGTGGCCTCCGCACTCCGATGGTCTGGTTGCAATGCCCAAAAATAGTTTGGCAATGGTGTAGTTGGGCTAATTTTTTATGTGGCAGCATTACAGGACCCATTACGCGAAAATCAGTCGGCGGACTGGGCGTGGCCGAAAGATGGTACCAAAAATGGCGCAAAGAGTAAAAACACGTCACAAAATGCTTGGATTGACGTAAAATTTCGCAGACTGGCTTCTGCAAGCAACGTGATTGCTGTCAAAAGAAAATCAGGAAAATTTTGGTTATGGTGGGCAACGAATCCAGTCCCCCGGTGTGCAAGACGAGCACGCATCCCAGAAGCCACGGCGACTCCACATTTCTCGTTGCCTGAAGGTGTGCCTATTGCGCGCGTCAGTGCACATATGACGGCTTAGCCCATGGGGAGGAGGTGGCGCCACTTTATGAGTGTATACAAAACAGAAAAAAAATTTAAGTGTCTAATTGAATGGTACTGAGTGGTTCTTCGAGGTATGAAGTCCTCGTGGGCAAGATAGTGGGTTCAGACGCTTGGAGCGTTCTGATTTGCCCTTACCGAGGCACAGTTAGAAAGCAGGCGAGAGCTTGCGCGGGCAAGGAATGTGCGGAAAGAAACATTTCACCAAAGGGACTCTAATGCTTTGGCATTCTCACACGTGAGTAGTCTAGGTGTCTCTGCCGAATTACTTACCTTTAGGCTTGTCTATGTTGACATACGTTAACCCTGTTCCACGAATGCCTGTATTGAGAAGTACTCGTGCTTTCAGACCCCCCTGATGTAACCAAGCTGACGTTACTCTCCACTGGGAATAACTACATCACCGTTGCCTGGGAAAGACCAAAGGCTCGCTTCGATTACTACTGGGTGTCCATCACGGACGACAGAGGCGAGAAACACCCTAATGCTGGATCGTGTCCCAACGGCACAATCATTCACCCAGACCAGACCCAGGTCACATGCACAGGCCTCGAGTCTTGCAGCAATGTGACCGTAACCATACGTACACAGAGAAATGGACCACCGGGGCGTACGTCTATCGGAGTTTCCCTCCAGCACATCTTTGTCCCGGGTAAAGGTGAGTATTATTTTCATAATCCTTTGGATGAAATGGCTCGTTGTAAAGGCTCAACTCGACACTCAATGTGTGCAAGAGCGCAAAACACGATAGAATAAATCTCAAACGTCTAGTTTATTCCCGCTTTGAATTTCTTTCCCTATTATTATATTCACAAAGTTCGCAATAGTTGCTCAGGATTTGACAAATCTTGGCGCCTCATTAATATGTTCGCATTTTATTGATAATGGTGAATGAACATGTCTTTCGTGCGAGCCAGTCGCAATGCAATAAATGCTGAACGTTCTTTTCATTCTAGTTTGGTATCGACGACATTTTGAAGATATCCCTTTGAGAAACGTTTATACGAATTCAAGTTATGTGAAACACTCCATTGCCTAATTTGTCGCGAATGTTAAACAAACATAAATGCCAACGCTCGGTTTTAATGCAGTAGTGGACACTCATTGATTAAAAGCACCAGTGATTCATTATATTGATGCGAACACTAGAAATCGACGGAAGACAGAATATTAGCTTGGTCTACACGGCTCACTTGCCCGCAATGCATAATTTGTTTTCAAGTATTGTCAAATTTTAACACAAGCTACGAAATGTTTCAGTGCTGGTGTATTGATGTGTACTTCCTTGCTACTCAGAACCATATTCACCACAGAGTACCACCACAGTTGGAAAAGGCGTCATTGCTTTCGTGCCAAAGGTGGGATGCGCCGGCAAGAGTGTTCCGAAACTTTTCTAGCCTACACGGCTAAAATACGCGACACCTTCAACTCGCGTGGCTACATAGGGAAGCATGACCGGCTGCACCGAACTTTAAACCGAACCGAACACTGGCATAGGCGGAAAATTTGCTACCTACCCATATATATATATATATATATATATATATATATATATATATATATATATATACCCTTTGCTAACAATTTTCCGTTTCTCGTTGTGTGGCGAAATCATTTATATCGACACTCCCGGCACATTTTCGCTATTGTCGTCCCCATGCTGTTCCGTGTTAAATCCAAAAGCCATTTAAATGAGCGACCATGCACTGTGAGTGCTGGAAAAAAACACGTAACAGTGAGCCGAAATGGATCGCGGCTTGATGAGCATTATCTTCCCACGCGTTCAATATCTGAGTTAGTTGTAGGTCACGTAATCAAACGCGAATGGGAAAGAGAGCACTTGTCTTCTCCTCTAGCCCTGCCATAGCTGTGAACCACTGTGCGCGGCTGACGCTTATGCGGCCCGCGTGCCATATCTAATTGTTGGTAATCATCGGTGGGTGCAGTGATTAAGGGCGAGCAGGGATGGCTGCTAACTTCATGCGCGCTGTCTTCCTTGCCGGCCTGTCTTTGCGCCACCTAATTGTTGCAGAGTTAAGAGACAGAGGTCATTGTGCATCACTGACAGAGCTCGTCTGTACAGACAGACAGACAAAGAACTTGATTAACTAGGTCCTGAGAAGCCCTGCCCTAGGGCAGAGCTGCGGGCCGCTCCCACGTGGGGACGGGTAGGCCGAACCTAACCGTCGCATCGTGGGCTCTCTGGACAGCCGAAGTTTGGCGTGAAAGTTCTGAGCTCTGGATGGCAGAGCTCCATTCTTCTTCCGTGATGCGATTGAGTCCCTGTAACGAGGGGCATCGCCAGAGCATGTGTTCTAGGTTGCTAACAGCCGCACAGTCGGGGCAAGTAGAGCTAAAAGCCTCTGGAGTGATCGAATGAAAAAGGGCCAGGTTGGGATATGACTTAGCCTGAAGCATGCGTAAAGTGGACGACAGAGGTCTAGCCAGTTCGCTATGAGGGGGAGTAGTGGACATAAAAATAGGTAGATAATCATGAATCTGATTATCGAAGTTGCGGTGAATCGCGTGGCTGTACGAACCGTTCGCCTCCGCTGTCGGCGTTCTTCATAATGCTTGCATTCTAAAAGCGAATGCTCGAGGTCATCCAGTGAGGTATTTACAGGTTTACATGGTCCGTGCAGTACATTATGCTGGCTATTTTAAATTTAGGTAATGTTTACTATAATTTTTATGGCCACTATAACTAACATATAGACTCGTGTAAGGGCCGTACTTTCCTGTCGCGATTTTGACGGGCCTTTCATTTAGCTGGGGCATTTGACTTCATTTTTTCACCTACGAGTATGCAATATCACTAATATTGGAACCGCAACTAGCCTAGGCCTATGGGTCCAACCAGTTTTGGTCCCACGTTCCAGGTCATGCAATGGGGAACTGCTGAGTGTCGCACGTCAGCGACATGGTTGACAGTGAACGCGTCATGTGTTTCCTTCTGTTTGCTGGTGATGGAAACCTCATGGCACGGCGCCGACATTCTTGCGAGCTGCTCATTGACAATGGAAGTGACGGCGCCTTCTTCTGGGGAGGCGATACTTCATTCAATCTTAAGGCCTAAGAACCCACTAAGTGACGTTGCACAAATATCAGAGCACAATATAGCATACTGCACAATTTTTAGTTGTCACAACAACTGTCAGCTGTAGTAGTCGCGTTTAAGATTTGGATAAGAAAGAAGGAAGGTACGGAACGATGCAGGCGGCCCTCATTTTCATTCCTCCCTGTGTCCTTAATTGCATCGAACCCCTCGTAGAACTACTTGGCTATTTTAGTTAAGTTGACAGTTGTAGCACAGCTTACATACTGGCTGTCTCATTAAGTATTACTCATGCATTAATATCCAGCTTGAGCTGCCGGATGACAGGAAGGTTTACACAAACTTGTACAAAAATGTTTATTACAAAGCAGAATACCTGTTCTAAATAATTATTACGTGCAATAAAGGAATGAAATCTATTGACAAGGCACATTTACAATCCTGTCCTAAGTGTGAACAGAATGTTCGCTACGTATCAAAATGTTTCATTAATACATCATACTCATATATCTCACACATTTCGTCAGACTGTCAGCAGAACCGGTGTAACCAGTGGGTGGCCTGGAGCGGAAATACCGTCCCAGAAAACGCGGTGCCCGGCGGGGATGACGCGTCCGGCACACTGTACATCTGCCGGGCCAAATACGATGGTCGATTCATACCGGGAAAGTTTACATCCTGGTACGGCACGTGCTACATTCCATACGGCGGAGTCGAACACAGCTACAAGGAATTCGAGGTGCACGGAATTTTTCAAGCGCTTTGATTGTCCTCCTTTCGTACAAATGACCCAGCGTGCAATAACAAATGAAAAAAAAAGAGCAGCCAGGCAACTATGCGCGTGGTGCCACTTGTTTGAAAGTTCTTTTGTCTTGAAAATGGGTTCTTGCAGGACTGCTGTACCGTCGCGAGCAAAAAAGTTTGGGGACCAAATATGCCGAGATTTCTTTTTTCGAAGTCCGGGCATTCCGGTTGAAATCAAGAGATCGCGCCTGCGTGGGCGTGTTTGGCGAATACAATGTAATAAGCAAATTCCAGGCCCCGGAGCTGCTCTAGAAGATATTTAAATTTTTTTGCTGATGCTATGTTCTACAAACTTTTGCTCCCGACTATACATCAGTGTCGTACGCGCTGAGCACATGCGCAAAGTGGAAAGCTGATATCAGTTGGCAGTCCCGTGTGTATTTAAAGTAGGCAAACTTGGAAAAAATAACTTACCCAATTAGATACCGTCCACTGATTAGGAAAAACTTGGAACACATGCCATTATGCATCTGTTAGAAGAGTAGAGAAGCACTAAAGGTATCCAACAAGTGACTACACTCGTGTAGTTGCAAAACCTAACGATGTAGACATTTGCATGAGCTACGGTTAGAGCTAAATCGTATAGTGTGCAGTAATAACACTTGGCGTCTCCTTCAGTGGTGGATAGATATGGATTTCACTTGTAGCACTAATGCGTCGATTGCAATTTGACTTCTAGAAAATTTTAGCCCGCGTGATTGCAATGCAAATTATGCGTCGGAGCGCGATAGTAAGGTTAATTTTAGATACGGCGTCGGAAAAAGTTCTCATGTCTGCCGGACAGGTCCGATCGCACGAACGAAGAAATAATGATAAATACTTCCGGTAGAATTTTCGCAGATAAGCGGTGGGGTGTCAAAATAGCCAGATATGAACGCGTTAGTTCACTTGTGAGTGTAGGAAAAGCGTAGAAGGAGTTTGGTATTATAATACTAAAACTTTTTTGGGGCAATGTCAAGTGGTAAACAGATTCAGAAACATTATTAGGTTGACTTTTTTTCCCTTAGCCACAATTAGTAGACAAAGACTTTCTCCTAAACGGACAATTACCGAATATAAAGAAATAAACTGACCGCGAGACTTAACAGTGTACAAGGACTAATAAAAATGCAGAGACAATCAAGTCTTGTTACGTGTGGGAATGTGAAAGCATTCTACGATTTGTAGATCTCCAAACGCGATGACCAAGGACATGTTGTACACTCATGACGTGGCGCCACCTCCTCCCCATCGGCTGCGCCGTCACGTGCTCAAGGACACACGCACTAGGCTGCACCTTTAGTCAGCCAGATGGCTGCGACGTGACGTGTGCAATGACGCACGCCTTAGACACACATTGAATAAGCCAGTATTGTTGTGCCGCCGCTTGCGTCGACAAAGCGTCCTCGTCTAGCACCCCGAAGGCCCGGGTCCGATTACCATCCACACTGAATTGTACCAAGTTTTCTTTTTAAAGTCATTAATTTACTTGGTTGAGGTAACCTCTCTGAGAAGTGTGACATCAATCCGAGCATGTATTGGCGTTTTTTCTTCATTTTTTTTTCGCCGTTGGCCATTTTTGGCACCATCTTTCGGCCACGCAGAGTAACACGGATTTTCGCGTTATAGGGCAAATAATGCTTTCGCATGAATAAAATAGTAATATAGTGAGGCATGATAGGCCTTTGTAATACGTGGGCTAAAGTGCTGCCTGTGCTATTTCATATCACTATTACGCAATGCCTAAACATATGTGGTATTTTGGGCTTGCGTTTGGCATCGTAAACATATTGTGCCAGACAGCCCGAGTTTCAGGGTATAACAGGGAAATGTGAAGATCAGCCTCCGTAGGCTTCTTGCAGACGTTCCATATGCAGCACTTGTTCCTACTCAGGTTGAAAATAGAGGGTTTAAAATTATTTCGGCGATGATTCTCCAGTCATGCTTCTCCAGTTCGAAGATACTTTTGGGGATTGCAAGGCTCTTGAGTTTCGTAAAGAATCATTCATAGATATTGCTTGCGAAAAATGCGCTTGCATGAGTAGCAAATTTCAAAAGCTGTATTGTAGACGGATAGACGATTATTCTCGGCTCATTCTTCTTCAAAGTTAGCTCTGGCTCAGCGTAATACAGCATACACGAGAATTTATACTATTTTAATGCGTTAGCAATTATATGGACACTCCAGGCGTATATGGGCCGTCGCCATGGCCCTGATGTTCCGTGTAAAGTCCAAGGGCGATAACATCGTCGCAGCGCGCGGCTGCGCAGACCCCATCGTGAATGCGATCTCCGATGGGGACAAAGTGCGCCGAGTGCTGGTAGCTACGTGTGCGCTGTGTTCTTGCCGCTTAGTGAGAGGCAGCACGAAGGTGAATTCCCTCGCTGCTGCTGCAGCTGCCGCACTTCCTCACTCCAGAGATTTGACTGCGAGTTTTCGCGGTCATCGAGTGAGATTTGTTCATGTTTAGTTGTGAGTGCATGATACCATGCTTGTTAATTTCATTAGTAAACCAATGCTTACAAGTTTATACGGATGATAAAACTACTATCCTTACTTCGTGTAGCTGTCTAGTAATTTCATATCACAATCGCTGCTTCACCTTTACGGCAAAGCAGCGGGCGTAACATTGGCTTGTGTTCCACAAAGTGCTTTTCTGATTTTGCAGATTCTTGTCACGAGGAACCCCAGTTAAATGGGTGCTGGTTTCGGACGGTCCACAACATAGCGGAATCATCCGGGGTGACAGCACCTCGACCGGCGAACGCCTGTACAGCGGCTGCACTGGGGCCGGCTAACGATAGGGAAAGTCCTTTGGTCGGACGGTTACCTCTACATACCTTATTATAGACGAGGACGAGTACTACCGAAGCCCCAGTCGTCAATTATAACTACTGCTCAAATGCTGGCTAGAGCAATTTAAAGAAATTTGTTGTGTTTAATAACTAATTACAAGGTGTAACGCAATTGTTAGAATCAACGTTAAGTGAAGCTGTGTTTAAAACGTTTCAATAAAATACTTTGCTGGATGGCCCAAGATGCGTGCAATATTGTTTTATATCCAAGTTCGCGCGAGGAACTGTTCAGGTTCTTGCCACATCGCAGAAAATTGGTCAGTGGACTGCGTGTTCACACATTCAACTGTTTCGGTTGTGCACAGCGTTTCGCTAGCAAATACGTGTCTACTCCGAACGACGGCAAGACGTGGAAGCACCCACCAGGCGACCACGAATGACACCACTTCATGGTTCGACCTAATTCATTTTTATGTTGCTTCCTGGATCGAACAACTTTCAACGGGGATAAGCCGACTGTGCAGATGCGTATGTCAGCGAGTGGAATGGTAAAGAAAGCGTCGCGTTATTAGAGAAATTATGCGCTTTCAGGAGTTTATTTGTTGCAGTGGAGGACATTCGGGTACCGGTCATTTGTTGTTTCGTTGCGTTATTCTGCAATGAACAGAGTTGGTCACGTGTACATCTGTAGGAGCAGCAGAGATGACTATACCAGTTGACTTGCTATGCATCTACTATCTTGTAGTGAAAAAAAAGTAAGAAACACATTAAAGCCGCGAAAGTGGACAGTAGGTTACGAGTGACGCAGTAGTGAAGAATTTCGTATTAATTCTATCCACCTGCTGTTCCTTAACGTGCGCATAAAGATTGGCAAGAGAGCGCTTTTGCATTCAGCCACCGCCAGAAAGCGGCCTCCGTAGCCTAGATTCGTACCCCCGACCTGGGAGTGACATTGAAGCATTGCAAAGGCTCACAAGCCGTTATTGTATGGCGTAATGGTAATTATAATGCCTCTTAAAATGTCTTCTTGTGAGAATACGCAGCTCCTTATGTTATTGCACAGGTCGCATCATCCCGAAAGTGAGCATAAGAAGATCGTTTCGACCGATTTTGGCGCGCGAGGTAGCGCCGATGCCTTGAATGAAGATGCATGGCAAAAGGAACTATAACAGCTGGTCTCAAAAGTGCATCATATGAGGCCCGGAAAAACGAGTCTCGCCCCTCATTCTAAAACGTAGCTCCCCTCAACGCTCAAATTAATTCAAAACATTTTATAGCAGCACTGACCATTTACAAAATGCCCAGTGCTCTTCTATGCCACTCCATGACAATTCTTGAGAAGAACAGCGTTGCCTCCAGACGAGGGTTGCACTGAAGTGAGCTCGCTGGATTGGAAGGTGCGCTTCAAGTCCAGGATCAGAGTACACTGGGGTCAGGCGTATACACCTTAACTGCTGAGTACTGACGTGCATCTGGATATGTTATTTGATCGTGAAGCATCCGCCTCGGCTGTTGAGACACACGCTTCGACGATCCATGGTGTTGTGGACGAGGTGTATCTACGAAGAGAACGCGTTCGTTTACTCATTTGCGCCCCGAGGTAACAAACAGTACGTTGGCAAATGCGTCAGCAACCAAGGAACTTTAGCGAATACTCGCTGCCGAATGAAGGTAACGTTACATGGGCGGAGCGTCTGCTCCGCATACCTGGCTGCGTGATATATTACGTCAAGGTATGCTAGTTCTTGGAACAAATAATGAATCAACGTAGGTTCCAGCTACGACAGTTTATATTTGCTCAAGCACGTCCTATTGTTGACAAGCATGAACGTTCGGCCCTCTTTGTTTGACATACTTCGGAACGGTTAAGCACGTAGAAGACGAGGTCATCTACGAACACCCACACAAGTGCGAACTTCAACAAAGGTTTCAAGTGCGGGGTAATTTTGGGGCCCGGGATGTCGTCCCTCGTTGGCGGGACTCACGCGCAACACAAGGTTTACGTAAGACATAAAATTCTCCTAAAATACCCCTAAAAGAAATAAAATTAAACCAAACATGTATGAAATAATAAAAAAAATAAGGAAGACATGTATTCACGCATTCATTACCCCAAACAACGAAAGCTCGATCGTATACGCCAAGCTGATACTGGAACTAGTCGAGAGCGCGCCACAGCCACACAATGAAAAGATTCCGCTAGGGCGTGCTGAAAGAAAACCGTTCCTAGAGTGGCCTTGATGCCAGCGATGCCAGCGCCGCCGGCATCGGCGGCGCTGGCATCGAGGCACCCTATAGCCGTTCCTACTCTGCGGGACGCTATTTCCGGCCATGGACGCCGAGCAGCAAGCACGCTTTTAGAGACAACGGGCGCTCGCCCGTTTTCTTCTTTGTGGCGTATTATGTGTCAGATTCAGTTCTGATTATGAGGCACGCCATAGTGGAGGGCTCCGGATGAATTTCGACCGCCTGGGGTTGTTTAACGTGCAATACAACGCAAGCACACGAGCATTCTTGCGTTTCGCCTCCATCAAAATGCGGCCGCCGCGGCCGGGATACGATCCCGCGATCTCGCGCTCAGCCGCGCAACGCCTCAAGGCTGTTTCACATGGTGCGATTTCGCAGTGTGATTTTCGCAGCTGCGATTTCCGCAGATGCGAAATTCGCAACTGCCGTTTCACATGGTGCGATTTCAACAATGCGACTGATGCGACGCCAAGGGTTGCTTGCTGCCAGATTTTGTCGCACACGCCGCATAAATTCGTTTAATGTAATGAAAACGACATGCACGTTATAATATAATTGACCTCTCTTTATTAGGACCAAGTAATACGTGCGTTTTTAATTTAAAAACGCTTCAAAGTTTAATTTGTTTTGGAGTGCGCAACAGCGGTTTGGGAAGTTCAATACGAGGAGAAATGGCGGACGTAAACACCTGTTCGCAGGTGGTCGTTCAGCGCCGTGCGCTGTCTCGTGTGTGTTTTATGCGTGTGTCGTTCTTCCAGCGGTTAAACAAATTACAAGAGGGCCTATCAACAAGCCCCTATAGCTGTTGTCATCGCATATGCAGTATTCGGAATTCAGCTGCAGCGAAGTCGTCATGTCAACGCAGAGACCCTCGTGCTACCCGTGCTTAACGTCAGCTTCTGAAAAAAAGGATGTGTGTGTATTGCTCGTGATTGCGCATAAGCCGGTTCCTGCTCCTAGCAATATTCTTGCACCAAACTTAGCAGCAAGCACCAACCCAAAAGCTCACGTCTGCCCTGAAGGAAGCCGCAAATGATCTGTGTGTAATTACTGAACGTGCAATGGAATTTGTGTTGTGAACGTTTATCTTAGCGCCAGCCTGGTTCGTCCGTCTCGGCGCGTGTGCTGTAATTATTCATACAAGTGCTCTCTGAATATTTCGAAAGGCGTAAAAGTCAACACCACATTTTTTAGGAGCTGCAGTCACTTGTGACAGACATGGGCGTCGTCTATTTTCTCGTCCTGTTTCTTGCGCTGTTAGTGTGCTGTGAATCTGTATCAAGAAGCTTAAGTTAATATGCTGCAGTACGTAGCGCAGCCGCGTAGCCCCACGGCTAACATTAAAATACCTTGTTAGGAGTACGTTTGTTTGTTTAATAACAAAATCGAACGCTAAAATTTTGTATTCATAGTACCAAGTGTAAAGTAAGTAGCTATCGAAACTATTTGCTAATAGCATACATGTGCTTCTACCTGCTTGAGCACATTATCTTTAAAGAGGCTGAAGACCCCAGATAACCAAAACATACGCAACTGGAGCAGGCACTATGGTTCCTTTCCTGGAAATGAAAGCCAGCATCCCAGTCTGTTAAGCTTGTCATGTACTTAAAGGGCCCCTAAACCACCTCAGATGTTTTTGAACATTTCAAGTAAACACGCGCATCGAGTTCAGAATGCCGTCACGATCAACGATGCCAAACGCTGCAGCGCTACGCGCCGCGGGAGCGCCGCGGGAGCGCCACAAAAAAAAAAAAAAAAAAAAAAAAACAATGCAGTCCTCCTCCCCTCGCCTTTCCGGTATCCCCAGCGGTCGTCATGATGTCAGCAGGGGGAATCTGGTGATGTCAACGGTGGAAACGATGTCCATTGGTCGAACAAGAACTTACGACTTCCGGTTTGTCTGCCCGCAGGTACGCGCGCTCTCTGCTCGTCCTCGCCGTGTTGCTCGCTTGTGCGCGCTTGCGCATCGGTAATTGCAGCCCGCAACGCAAGTGCCAAATCGCTCGTGTTCCAACACAGTCATGCTTAGCGGTCTGATTAACTGTGCGAACAGTGTCGGTCTTTCCAGACGTGCGCGCAACACAGGGTCTATAGCGGCACGCTTCGCATAACACGCGCCGGCACCGCAGCAACAGCGGGTAGCCGAGAAGCGCCGAGTTCACGTCCACGTTACCGGCACGCTAACTCACCGCACGCCGTTTGCCATTCGCGGGCCGCCGATCAAGCGGTTTTGCTCGCGAGCGGAGAGATTTCCTTGCCGTACGTAGAGAGGATGAGACCGGGACTCATTTGTGAGGCAGCCTCACCGCCGCTGATCGCTCGATGGCGCCGATATCGTCGCTAGGCCTTTTCTGTTCCCTTCAAAGCTAAAGCGGACGGCGCTTCGAAATGAATTGCCGACGCTCACAAGCCGCAATATTTTCTAATCGTTGTTATCGCTCTTCACAATAATTGTACACAAAGAAGAAAAATACGCTGATATTAGCGGCGCCGTCGGCTGCGATGCGAGCACAGCCGAGCCGGTCGTCTCCCGTTCGGTAGCCGCATAGAATACTCAGCTGCAGCCGATGTTTTCGTTGCCGGTGGCGGAAGCGCGCAGCTTAGCGGTCGTCGCTATTCATCGTGCAGCGGGCGGGGCGCCGGTCGAACTACCGTCTACTTTGGACACCTCTCGCGCGGCAGACTGGAGGCCGGTTCGTCGTCCGTATATGTGCCGCTAGCATCATGGCTAGCATGATGGCTAGAGTGCATAGACGTGCCTTAACCGGAAGTAGGCAGTGTTTTGAGACGCGCGTTGGCGATGACGTTTGTCACGTGACATTTCGAGCAGCACTCGGCGAGGAGGGGAGACCAGCCGACGAGGAGAGCTAGCGAAGGAAAGAGCGAAACGAGGGAGGGCCGTTTTTCGATCACCAAACGCGCGTAACTCCGCTATTACGGCACCATTTCGAAAAATTCTCGCGGGCTACGTGTTCGTTGTAGACTCGTGCACACGTGCAACGCCAGAACTAAATTTCGACCTCTGGGTGGTTTAGGGGCCCTTTAACCTATATTAGACCAATGTTAGAGCATGCTAACTGGAGCCATTTCAAACTAGGTTATTTGACCAAAATAAGAAAGTGGAAGGAAAGTGTCAAGGTACCGTCTAATCTGGTATTACCGAACTGATTGTATTAGCAAAACTTTATGCCTCCCTAAATTGCCTGCATTAACCCAATGCTGAAAACAGGGGAAGTTGATTCTCTTTCTTGGTGTTGAAAAGTTGCTAGAATCTCAATAACAGACTACTTATGTTGTGAGAGAAAGTGAGGGGCACTGACAATATCTCTAATCTTTTGTATGAGCCTTCACCTTGAACGAAAATGGAATAAAAATATTTACCTTTGCAAGCCTCAGAATCCAGACATTCTCAAAATTTTGAGGAGCCACAATAAATTTTTGAGATATAGACAATAAAAAGTGTGCCTAAGCACAAGTGCACACTGAAAACACTTGAGTGGTTGAGTGGCCAGCTGCGAATGCAAAAGCGTCCATAGCTGCTACCTCGAGATAACTGCTAGGTTGCACGTGTGTTTCTCCTATAGCCCATGTACCTGGCAAGGGGAATGGTTATACGTAGTCCTGTGCTTTTTCTCTTTTTTTTCCTTAGGTGGTAGCTAGCTGATTCCATCTGTTTATGTATTTATCATTTGTGTGCATCTTATCGGCATGTGTTTGTATCATGTTCTGATTGTTATACGTGCAGTGATGCAAGCATCTTTTTTAATATATTGCACTACAGTCATTTGTTCAACTTTGTGTTGAAATGTACAAAATGTGGCCACCCAGTAATGGCCAGGAGAGCCAGCAGGATTGGCAAAAAATATGATGCAGATCCAATGCACTTGCTTGAATCGACATGAGGCGACGCTTTCACGCAACGGTCAGTTAAACTCTAGAAAACTAGCTGCAGTGTTTACAGTTGTCGTTATTTCACCCGATGCAACACGTACTCATAGGCAATGTTTGCTTATTCACCGCACAGGTCACATAATGTAATGTATACATAGCACGGTGAACTCACTCAAACGTCGGCTCACTAAGACTTCGAACTAACCATGAGTCTGAGTTCGTTTGAGCCTGACTGAGTAGAATTTTGGTGAATACGAGTAAGAGCAAGCTCAGTTGAGTAAACTTTTAGTGAATATTGTCATGTGGTAGTCAGGGAAAGCTCATCCGAGTATAATTTTAGTGAGTATGAGTCAAAGCAAGCTCGTCAAGTAGGTTTTATTGCGATAGCAATTATATGGACTCTTCTACCGGATTTCTGCCGTCGCCGTCGTCGTCGCCGTCGCCGTGAGGTTCCCTATAGATAAAATCTTCGCCGCGCGCCGTATGCCCGAGCGGAAGCGTGCGGGGACGCGCGCTATCACGGAGAGCGAACGCACTCAATCACCCACGCGCAAGCAAGGAAGCGGGAAGCCAGCGCCGGAGGGAGCGTGGGGGGGGGGGGGGGGGGTCTCTCGTCATGTCGGTCTACTTACGCCGCAGCACACCTGCTTACTTAATTAGCACATGTTTACTACAATTCATATTGCTACCAAAGCCGCTCACCTTACTTCGTATGACATTGCTGTGTTGCTATCGCATTCATTGCTTCGCCCTTAGGGCGAAACTGACATTTTTTTGGTGAATATGACTCAGTGCAAGCTAGAGCACTGCACGGGCTGATTTTTGCGGCCCGGGCCCGGCCCGGGCCCGTTTTTACATTGGGCGGCCCGCCCGAGCCCGATCAAAACTTTTATGGCGAGACCCGGGCCCGGCCGGCCGATCTACGTAACCCGCCCGGCCCGGCCCACCACCCCTTTACCTTAAGCCCGAGCCCGGCCCGAACCCGACTCGAAACCGGCCGAACCCGGCCCGAGACCGAAAAATACATGTTTTTCAGAGTTGAGAAGCCCGAGAATAACTCGCAGAAAGCCCGAGCCCGGCCCGGGCCCGCGTCAAAAAACACACGCCGTGCCCGAGCCCGGCCCGAGCCCGTGAAAAAACTCCTCTACCCGGCCCGGCCCGTGGGCCGGGCCGGGCCGGGCCCGGGCTTTCGGGTAAGCCCGAGCCCATGCAGTGCTCTAGTGCAAGCTCGCCTGAGTATAATTTTGATGAATATAAGCCAGAGAAAGCTCATCTGAGTATAATTTTGGTGAACATGAGTCAGAGCAAGCTTGGCTAAGTAGATATTTGGTGAATATGACTTGGTGCAAGCTTGCCTCAGTAGAATCTTTGTGAATATTAGTCAGATCAAGCTCGGCCGAGTATAATTTTGGTGAATAAGAGTCAGAGGAAGTTCGGACAAGTAGAATTTTGGTGAATATGACTCTGAGCAAGCTCGACTGAGTAATGATGGGATATGGTTATACGAGTTTATGCAGTAATAGATTTAATTGCAGACTCATTAGCAACGTTCCCTCCATCTTGATGGGCAATAGCTACGACTCGTGATGAGTCTGCATACTTTATGAGCTGTGGACATGCAAGACCCACCCACACTTGAAAAGATACTATCCTTCACACGAAGGAATGCAACCGGCTGACTTCACTGCACAATTTTGATCTGTTTTTGTTTAATGAGTTATTTACTGCTTTAAAAACAAGGTGTTTGCCTGCTTTTTGCAATATTGCATGTGTTTTATAGGAAGTAGAGACAGAGAAGCAAGAAAAGGTAAGGATGTTTATGGCGAAGTAGTTTCTTAGAGTACCGCGATATGTTACAACCAGCATAAACAAAAGTAATTCGATGCACTGAAGTAAGCGAAATGTGCAATTAGCTTTTAATGTGAGTGTTAATACAGATGCAGTAAGGATACAAAGTCGGCAACACACTGAAGGTTTATTGGTTTTTTTATTCAGGAGAAAAATGATGCATAAAAAAATGAGAAAAAACTGTTTAAATATTGCTTCGAAACCAAATTGGCAATACTGTTTATTCCCAGCCAAAGCGTTAAATATGCTATTGTAGAACATTCATTACGATATCCAGTGTGCACGTTCGCTTTGCGTCTCGCAGCGGAAGTAACAGAACCTTGAAAATAGATAATTCATTGGGGAAAATGCGCATGAAAGCCCTAACCAACCGACTGCAACTAAATGGTCGCGCGTATAGCGTGACCTATTGACCACAGCATTTGTAAGTAGTTGCATATTCTTTAAATTGTTCCGTCCGTAAAAGCGTACCGCGATAAAACTGTGGCGTTTTCGTATATCGCGAGTTGTCTCCAGAACCAGAAAATTGGGACGACATCCGAAGGCCATGCCTTCCCGTGAGGGACACCTGTAGTATTTAGCAGCTCGCAGCGTGTGTGAATAACGGAAAATCACGCAAAAGTACGTACTATCAGCACCCGAAGCGAACCTAAAAAAAGCGTCGCATGATTAGCAGCGTAGCGTGTCAACAAACGCAAAGAAATCACAGAACCGTATCTGACCTATGAGTTTTTATCTGCACTGTTCGCGTGTAGGTGCTGATGTTACGTACCGATTGCGCAATCCAAGGCTCCACTCAATTAGTTGCACTGTTCGAGGCTTGTTGAGCCATTATTTATAGACAAAAAAGTATCTATAAACATTGTGTTGAACGACCGCCACCACCCAAGTAACACAGAACGTTGTGTAAACGTTGCCTGATAGTAACAAATGTCAAGCAACGTTAAACAGCCAACCTCAACGTTGAATGTACGTTGCCAGCTGTACGTTCAAGTGATGTCACAAATAAATGTCACAGCAACATCCCGACATCCACGTTGTGTAAACGTTGCATGTAAACATCAATTTAACGTGTAAATGCTATCGATGAAGCAACGTTACAAAACAGCACGTTCCCAGAACGTTGCCGCATGTCACCAATATTGACATTAATGTGATGCCAGGCTGCTGTAGCATTTCGCATGCTTACGTTCATGCAATTATAAGATATTTTCATTTTAAACTGAACACTCATCTTTATCATACAGTGAGTTATGGAGCTGTATAGAGGTTATGCAGTAATTAATATTATCTAAGGAACGCCATGTTAAATTATGTGTATTGTGCTTCTCCACAGATAAGAACTGCTACAAATTATATTAATTAAACGGCAGAAGCATTCACATGACGAAAATGCTAATTGTTGCAACGGTTTACCTATAGTAGACAAAGTTAAGCATAGAAGTATTCCCTTCTTCCGCACCAAATGCACAAGACCTTGCGACTGCTTGTGGAAACATTAAACAATGTGGAAACATTAAGCAGTCGCCATCATGAATAGGCACAAGCCCCACGATACCAGCTGCATAAAAATAACGAACACATCCACACTGCACAGTGGATACACACAGATCATATCTACTTGTCTATATGAAAAACAGCGCATTTTTTCAGTTCACGTATCGCTTACCTCACAGAAACTAGCTTGCATGTCCTGACTGATTGCTTATACTATATGTTCTGATTGAATATATTTTATCAAGTTCTATGGAATTTATTAGTTTACCGTAGCATGGAATAATATGCACAGTGCTTAGCTGAACTCTGCAGGGGATTTCGTGCTACGTTAAACTAATAAATTACCTAGAACTTGATGAAAATGCATTAAATCAGGACATATAGAAGAAACTATATTTAGTCTGGCCATGCAAGCTAGAATTTTCTGTGCGAACAGGGACAAAGCTACAGAACTAAGTTCTGCAGTCTGCTGAATCATTTGACAATATCGCTAAAATACATTTATTTCAATGAAACGGTGGTAGAAAGATCACGAACTCAAATTTTAAATGCACTCAACAGTTTTCTGTAAAACATATCACTGCAAACAAATAGGACTCAATAATTTGATCATACAAGCTCAGTCAATGGAGGTTATAACGAAACATGGCAAGTAAAAGAGTGCAGCAATTAAAAACTTTACAAATGCACTGTGGCTAGCAAGAAAACTTAAGAACTCGAGGTGAGGCCACTGCGGAAGTTATGAGGCTTGAGTTCGGACTTGGGTACTAAGTGAAGGAAACACAAAAGGATGGTGGTAGAAGTCATAGTCATGACCATGACTAATCAAAAACGAAAATGACTCAGCAGAAGATTGACACAAAAACAATTGGATGGGTTCGGATGTGGCACTAAGTGACGGAAAAGGCTAAAGGTGGATGGTCGAACTCATAGCCAAGGGCATGACTAAGGCTTTCGCCTTAAGGTCTCTCAGGCGCAGCGAAAGGGACTCCTGAGCACTCATGTCATGAATGTCATGACATGCCAGTCATGTAGGTCATGAAACAGCCGCCTATTTCTTGGTGCTCTCATTGTCAGTTCGTTAACCTGGTTCCTACACACTGGTTCGCATAACATCGATTCCCACAGGGCATGGGATCTGCCGGCTTTTTTTTTTAGTCTCACACACTAACACAAATAATGCGAAAGTTGTCACAACTACATTAGGCGTTAACGAAGTTACCTGAGATTAGTTGAGCAGTCATAGACCCAAACAGCTGCTGTATGGTCACCATTTATAGAGAAAATGCGCTCTGCATTGATGACAAATTCCTGTCAAGGTCACCAGAGCAAACATTGACACTTTCCAGTAGTGATGATACAATTCCAGTTGAGCAAATATTTGCAGATGCACCTCGGCCAGTAAAAGAACTTTAAAACCTCTCATAAAGGTGTGGCCAGAAAGGAAGTTTGTCGGAGGCCATTGCAGGCTGGCAGTGCAGCGTTCGCACGCACATAAGTGCGAAATTTGGTGAAATGTTCACAGGTGTCTTAGCCATCGAGGAAGTTGTTCCGGGCTTTCTGCAGGCTTGCTTCAGTGGTCGCACATAGTATAAATTACAAAAAATTGAGATACATTGGGCTTTAATAAAAAACTATTATTTCCGCAGTTACAGACACAAACACTACAAAGGAACAAACGCAGTTACTAGAGGCTTGGTTCAGCCTAAACACCAAACTGAGTTCACAGATACTAGAAGATACAAGATACTTTCTGTGCTTGAGTGGTCACCGACAAAAATTCACCTTTGGAGTTCACAGGCTCAAAGGCCTCTAAGTACGTTAACAGAAGCTGAATACACTTCCGTCGTCGCAGCCATGCAAATACTGCTGAAGTGGTAATAGGTACGTTGGCGACTACACAATTTACAAAGGCAGGCTGGCTTCAGCGGTCGCAAACACACAATGCACTGGAGTTCACAGGTACTACCAAATTTAGTACGGCATTTTTGTAGACTTGCATCAACAATCACAGACAGACAAATTAACCCAGAGTTCACATGTACATAGGCTCCCAAGTACCGCTGGCTGGTTGCAGACTTTCCTCCCTGGTTGCAGATGCAGAACCGAAAAGATCGTGAGTACGTTGGCGGCTACATACTAGTCATGTTGAAGGCTCATTTCAGCGGTCACATACACGAAAATGCACTGTTCTGATCACAGGCACTAAAAAAGTTAGCGGGGTTTTTTGTGGACTTGCTTCAGTGGACCAGGCTGATGGAAGACACACAGCGGGGCTGTAAAGAATGCAAGAAACACGTGCTAGAAATATGTGCAAATAATACTTTACACCACGTGCATGTTAGAAACCTGCACTTCTAAGAGCAATCTTCTGGTTCTAATAGCAACTTTGCATCCTTGTGGGTTTATACAAACTAGCTGAGCTAACAGTCAACAGAAAAGTTGTGATAACTTCAGCTCTGCGCAAGGAGAAAAGGAATTCGCCGAATGCCTGCATGGCTTTGCCAAGACAGCTGACAAAAGTAAAAATGTTGCAGTTTCGTCCGAAACGCGAAGCAGTGATAGCGATAGCAAATTACCAGAGAGCTATGATAAGTAAATTAAGCAGCTTACGTGTTATCGTCAGTTTAAATTAAACATTCTCTTATTAAATTATCAACCTTGGTGCCGTGCGCAAAGGCAAACATGAGCACATCTCACTCGGTGGCAGAGGAATGTCGGAATACTGGCGTGATGAAGCGAGGCAGCAGCGACAAGCGATCACTTTTGCTGCTACAGCTACAACGCGTTTCCACTCGCACGGTTAAGCTAACGCGGACCTTCGACAGTAAAGCTGCGAGAGAACAGCGCTCACGAAGTTACAACCCATGGCAGCGCACGTACTCTGCCTACGCCGCATAAGTGGAATTTCGTCTAGAGTGTCCCTATAATTGCTTTTGCAGTAATAATAATAAAAAAGCAGGCGAACGTCGACTGTAACTTCACAAAGAATATAATGACAATATGGGGATGCAACAGTGTCGTAGTTCCAAAGCGACAGTGTGGTATGAATTTCATCTTGTACAGCTTGTCGCGCACACATGTCTGATGACCCCAATGATAGCAAATGCGAGATTATAGAAAACTGAAACAGCGCGGTTTTCCAATCGCCATGTTTGAGAGGTGTTGCGACTGAGGTACAAATGGCTACAAAAGTTCCCTTATTCGAGCCTAACGTGGTGTTACGATTGCTCATGGATCGCCGTTACGCAAGGAAAATGCAAACGGCAGGCGAAGCTTAAGCAACACGGTTAATTATCGAGGGCGCGTGACGGAAATTTAACAGTCAGCAGCGACAAACGTTCTCCATTACGAAAAATACGGCAACGTGCTAGCGAGCAATGGTCTAGTAAGTTGCGTGAAGGTTTCGATCGTTACAGAAAGCTGAGACGTCAGCTCGACCTCACCATCATACAGCATGCACCCGACGTGTAAATAAGCAGCAGTTTTACAAGAAATCGCCAAAAAGTTGTGTCATTCCCAGAAACTCACGTGTGCGGCATTCTTTGCCACGTGCAAGATAACGGCCTAAAAGAAACGCGTGGGAATTCAGCAGCGCGGTCGATCAACCATTACGTGCAGGAAGTGCTCCGATCCTGATAGGAATGCGAACAAAAGTTTACTTATTGCAAATTTAGGATGTTTTACGATTGCTCTCGCAATCCAAGTTAGGCAAGGAAAACTTAAACGGCAGATGAAGCTCATGCGACAGGGTTAATCAGCGAGGGCGGGCGCGCCACACAAATGTAGCAGTCTGCAAAGACAAACGTCCGCCATTATTAATACCAAACAATACGACCATGTGCGAACGAGCAATAGCGCGTAAATGTTTCGATGGTCACAGGAAGCTGACGCCTAAGCTTGATCTTATTAGCATCATAATAGCATGCATCCGACCACATGTAAATAGGCAGCAGTTTAAGTCGGACAAATGTTTCGTTATTCCGAGAAACATGCATGGCAGTATTTGGCACGAATATACCAGCCTTAAAGACAAGCGTGCTAAAGTTCAGCAGCGCGGCCGGCCAATTAACCACCAGGTGCAGCAAATGCTCCGATCGTGATACAAATGAATACATCTGTATTCCACGACCCAAGTTCGCATTCGAGCCTGCGCGCCTATTCTTTCATTTCAAGGACAGCGACCAACTGCTCCATCCTCCTTCAAAGCCGCGATTTCGACGTTTTGTATATTATCCCACTCCTCTCTGCAACGCACTACGTGGTATTCAAAGTAATAATATATATATATATATATATATATATATATATAAAAATAAATATATATAGATATTTCAGTTAATCCCACGCAGTTTTAGGATTGCTATCGCAATCGTTAGCAAACAAAACACCAATGGCAGACGAAGCTTAAGGTGGCGGTCCCACTCCGGCGGCACGAGCCCCCCGTTTTCAGTACTTTTGGAGCAACCGTGGCGGCTCTTCTACTTAAGATATGAAGTTGTCGTATAAACCATAAAAAGCTTAATTCTTGTAGATTCCAACTATATATAATATAAAGAAATTGATTGGTGTGATTTAGAAATAAATGTTCAAAAACAAGCACGAGATACATGGTTTTTGCGAACTGTGTCTCAGTTGTGACCATATTTAGAAGAAACTATCGCACTTACTGCATTGCGGCTTGCTCTGTAGCTTTAGGACATATTTATCTAGTTCCTAGACGTAGCAAATTAATTTTGAATTTTTACTTTTTGGATAATTTGCTTTTGAAAATTGTCAAATATTGCAATATTTTGTTGTAAACAGCCCGGCGACTACATGCTCAAGGAAGCTACATTTTGGAGAAAGTAGAGTTCGAAGTTCATTTAGGAGGCAAAATTTCATTCATCTGTGAACCACAAGCTTCCAAGCTGCCGCGAACTTCGTTGCCCTGTGCGTTTCCTCGACCTAGCGGTCTGAACTTTTGAATCTGCGCTGCATCGCTGCCGACCACATGACCGCAAAGATTCTGCGCAAGCGCTGCTGTTGTCACCTGCGAGTCACGGCCACAGCTGGGCCGGTTCCCTTCACTTTGGCAGCAGCGGCGGACCGCATCGCACGCAGGCCGCTGAATCCTTGTTTCTACTGTTATAGGTTGGTGACTATTCTTCGGTGTTATTCCCACTGTTTATAGACGCTGCGCGGTTTGCTGTTTGCTGCCAGTGTGATGGTTACAGACGATGTAAACACGACCTGCACGGTTGAAAGTGTTCAAGGTCGAGGCAATAATCTTATCATCTTTTGTTTTCTTCTTATTATGGAGCGGTGTAACTTATGTCGATGTATGCTGAGTGGTGATGATCTTACACTGACCTGTACAGAATGTGAATTTTTATTCCACGTAGGAACATGCTCCGACGTCACTGAGCAACAGTTTAAGGCAAAAAAGGTTGGGAAGTGTAGGGAAGGAAACGGCAGGAGCACAGTTACAAGAACATCCGATAGTGAAGTGGTCACTAGGCTTGTAGATATGGACCACGAGGTAAACATGCTACTCGAATTGTCGACTAAGGTAAACCGCATAGAAGAAGTAAATTAAATTATGGGGTTTTACGTGCCAAAAGCACGATCTGATTATGAGGCACGTTGTAGTGGGGGACTCCGGAAATTTGGACCACCTAGGGTTCTTTAACGTGCACCTAAATCTAAGTACACGGGTGTTTTTCGCATTTCGCCCCCATCGAAATGCGGCCGCCGTGGCCGGGATTCGATCGCGCGACCTCGTGCTCAGCAGCCCAACACCATAGCCACTGAGCAACCACGGCGGGTGGCATAGAATAATCCATCCAGCTACTCTCAGATCGCTTTGATGTCATACAGCAGTGCTAGAACCGCCAAGAAATAGAACTGAAAGATCTAAGGCGCAAAGTGGAAAATATTGAGAAATATGGCGCAACAAAAGAGCTATAACAGCTTCAGGCTGATATCAAGGCTCTTGAGTGGCGTAGTAGACGCTAGCGCACTGCACCGGCTCGGGCTTACCCGAAATCCCAGGCCCGGCGCGGCCTGTGGGCCGGGCCGAGCCGGGTAGGGCAGTTTTTTTCCCGGGCTTGAGCCGGGCTCGGGCCGGGCTCGGGCACGGCATGTGCTTTTTGACCTGGTCCCGGACCGGGCTCGGGTATTTTGACGTGGGCCCGGGTCGGGCTAGGACTTTCTGGTGGTGTGCATAGAAGGTGCAGCGACTTATCCTCGCGCGCCTCGATTCTGAAAAACCTGTAGCCCTGGCACAGCTGGAAGCTAGCAGTGCTACTCCTGTGTACTTCCCTTTTCTTCTTTCGTCGTATTTGGCGCTGTTTGAACATAATGTAAAAGTCCAGAAAGACTGAAGTCGCCTCAAACCAAAGGATATCATTTTATTCCTTACATAAATTAATGCTTTCAGCGTGGTGTAAGCGCGTTCGTGACTTGCTGATTCTTCAAAGGCGAATTGGTGAAACGATGACTGGTAAGATAATTCGTCACGCGGCTGAAATATGGCACTGCGTCCATCCATGATAGCACGCATGTTCTCAACCGGCCGCCTAGCAGCAGCGCATTATGCTGCACCATGGAGGAACGAGAAGCTTTCTTTCTCCATTTACTCCATCCATGCTTGCGCTGACGACTGGCCGTGACTTCGCTTCGGCTATAGTGTACTGGAATACGGTTAAGTGGGATGAACGGTTGGGGCGACGCATGCTTTGCAGTGGGGCGCCCGACGTGGAAAAATACTGTGGCGGCTCTGCGATAGAAGTGGATTGGGCCGCATCAAGGTCGCGCCGTTGGAAACTGCTGGCGATACTGCTCGGCCGGGTCATTCGTACTACATCGCGCGCTGGTATTTGCGTTCAGACCGCTCAAATGGTGTTCATAATTGCATATGATATGTATTTATGCCTTAAGAATAAATTCCATTCATTCTCTTCTTTATTTTATTTTTTAATGCCGCTCAGTGATCTTTTTCGGTCTCGGGCCGGGTTCAGGCTGGTTTCAAGCCATGCTCGAGCCGGGCTCGGGCCTAAGGTAAATGGGTGGCGGGCCGGGCCGGGCGGGTAACGTAGATTATTTCCTGGCCCGGGTCTCGCCATAAAGCTTTTGGTCGGGCTCGGGCGGGCAGCACAACGTAAAAACGGGCAATGAAAAAAACGCTCGTGCGATTTGGGTGCACATTACAGAAACCGAGAGGATCAAAATAAGATTAGATCAATCGTTAGATCAGATGATCAAACCATGACGGCGTGCCCCATAGCGCCAGTGTTGCAGTGGGATGCTGAAATCACATGAATAACATCAGGCATTGCCTTATCAGAATTATCTTTCTTGCCCTCTCGGACGCAGAATGACAGAAGCTGGCTTAACGAAATTCACGTACGGAAATTTGGACCTCACAATGGAAGACGAGAAGTTGCCCCCGTATGTTCAATATCATGCCAATGATGCTTCGGTCACGTCGGTCCATGGCGAGGCAGCGTCGTTAAAGACACCACCGAAAAGAGCATGGAAGTCTAGGTGCACAGCGATGGAATTGTTGAAAGTTGCTGTTGCAGTTCTCCTGATCACAACAGTGACTTCCCTGACGTTATTCTTTATCCAACGAGGACAGGTAAGCAAGTCTTATTTTTCCATTTTTCTAGACTGACCTCTATATTTCAACACATCTGGGAATTAGTATCTGATGCACTAATAGCTATGCTATTGAACGATGTCAGCGAAAAAAAAATGTTTCCCAGGATTTCTTCTGAAAGCTGCAAGTGTTCCTATATAGACTCTAAATGCAGCCAACTGCTTATGGATGGATCCATGCAGTGAAAACTGCCAGAAACTTCAAATTACCATCTAAGCTTTTTTAATAAATCATCAAAATATTCTCGAGCACATTTTTTGTATGCATGTTGCGTTTTTCTTTTTCCTTTTTTCTTTATTTTTTAAAGTTAGTTCCTGTAACGTACCTGTAGACGCAGTTTGCTTCGGACTGTAATCTAGCCTTACGGCTATTATTTGGTTCGAATATTAGGTACCCATTTTTTATGTTGAGATAATAAAGCTGATTGATTGATTGATTAAAAAGGATTTCAGGAAATGAAGGTCATGCGACGTTATCAATTGTGGAAATGTCTCACAGAGGGCCTTGCCATTTTGGTGGAACAGAGCACTCCTGTGCACAAGTGCATACAGAGCACGTGGATAATACAGTTTAGACGCAGACGGCAGATCTCACTCATTGTGGGAATTAGTCGAATACTTTATGAGATGCCATGGCAAAACGGCGGACCCCGATGATGAACCCACAGGTGCTTTCAGCCGACAAAGGCACCCGACAACTTGTTCGTAGAGGATGTGAGCCGTGATGACCTATAAAGGAGTAATTAAAGCAGTATTCTGGGGTGGTGTTCTCAAGAGCTCAATGACGGTGATATATGATCTTCGAGATACCTTGTGAGATAACTCGTTGATTTAGAAGGACGACACTATTTATGGCACAGCGCCAAGACCCCTCTCAGATGGAACTGCATGATGTGCTTGTCGTGATCGCGCCCGAAACGCGGCTACAGTTGTGTAAGATATGGCGGCAAGCACCCTTGCCGCTACCACTTCACGTGGAAGCGAGGCTGCGTTTCTGGTGAGGGTGAGGCTTCACGCATAAGGCGTCACTCGACAGCCGGCGAGGTGGTGAAGTATGTGCCTAGTTGGCGAACCCCTCAGGCGAGGTTAGGAATGAGTATAGGGGAAAGCAGTGAAACGTCGGTCCCCGGCGGGTGCCGCTGCCTGGGATGCGGAGGACAGCATCATCTGGTGGTGTAGCAGAGAACCTCACGTCCCGGGACAGAACTCTGTCATTATAGGAAGGTTGCGCGTGCTTTCACCAATGGAAGCAGATTCTGCTTCAGAGACAGGGATGACGACGGCGATGAGGAGCATTAGTTTCAAAAAAAAAAAAAAGCTTCGCTCTAGGAAACAGAGATATCTATGCTCTTTCAAGGGATGCGTTGTCTCTGCGCGATGATTATGCTTCAGCTATTAGACTATGAAGAACATTTTACATTGTAACGGAAATGTAGAGAAATGTGTTTTGGTGACCTCCGCTGATGTGGAAGAAGGGGACAAAAACCATGCAGACTGCGACATCATCTTGGTTGATGTTTGCGTCTCTATGCGCGTGTATATTTTAAATAAGTGTACTTCGATATTTACTCGTAACATATTTCGTCGTGATGCGGTTTTCATAGCCTTCCTCGTCAATTCAACATGGAACTTAGAAGCGGTTGCAGCTTTGGTGGTTGGAGGTGGCCCATGAAGCGCCAGTGGTGGTGCTGCCCCTCCCACCCGTCAGCCTGGCACATCCTCTGGACCCCAGACCCCAGATCCCCTTTGTGGCACTGATGCCGAGTACAGTGAAGTATAGACAGCCATGAACGAACGTGTGAACAGCCACAGCAAGTGGGACGGTACGGTGATGTTGGAGAGCATCGAGGGACGCCTTGCGTCTGCTATGAGATACATGAGCAGCACTTCACTAACTTGAACTGCTGCAAACAGCTCACCCAGATGATCAGAAAGCCTGTTGGCCGTCCGCTGGCTGCGATACGAGAACTCGCCTCCGGTGCTGAGTCGTCGGCAGCGTCGTTCCTAGCGTATATTGAGAATGCGCGGGATTTGTTCAAAAAAGTTAGCAACAAAATGTCCCGAGCCAACGAAGACATGCCTATTCAAAAGGGTATTGTGCACGATGCCGTCAACCTCCTGACTTTACTAAAATACACTATACTTCATACCATCATGAATAAAATTCGCGAAGAAACTTCCTTGTAAGCCGTATAAGTATGCGTGAGCATTGTTCCACTTGCTCATCGCCACACAGCCCGGTTTCCTTATCAATGTTATGATGTTTGATCTTTGATGTTTTTTATTGCGTGTAGCTGTTGTGTTCTTTTTTTTGCAACTATGTGCGAGAATAATGTACGCTTTTTGTGTGTTTATACTTATGTACGCCAGTTTTTTTTGTATACCGTCACTGCATGCTGAACTGTAATCGGCTGGGAAGCCTAGTCAAGCTCACAAGAGCTTTTTCTTCCCATGCCCTCTACTTCCTGAAGTGAAGTGAAGTGAAAATATATAAATAAATAAAAAAAAATAAAAATAATAAACTTGACCCAACCAGTATAAATGACAGCACTGCGGCGACACAAATTGCTGCGGACGGAGGCGCAATTTGATTTGATGACGCAAGAAAACTACTGTAGGCGGTGGCGCCAGGTGCGCTGATGACGTTCCGATCATTACAAGCTGTTATCGCTCCTTAGCGCCTTATCCATCCTCGTCGAACCATTATCAACTGTGATCAACCGTTGTCCGATGGCGGCTGCATATGGTGCGGCCGCGCGGGCCTGTGTTATCGCGGCTTAGTTCGCGTTGGAGCGAGACGCGCGTACCCCATTTGAAAGTGATCCGCGATGGGGACACCTTGCGCCGAGTGCTGAAGCTTCGAGTGCGCTGTGTTCTCGCCGCTTAGTTCGCGTTGAAGTAAGAGACGGCACGAAGGTGAACTCACGCGCTGCTTCGGGACCTATCTTACGATGGCTTTTCATGTTGGGTAGGCATAGAAATGCTTGCGCATTTAAAAATATCAGCGCCTCAAACAAGCGAAAAGGCGTTCCATTTAAAATAAATTCAGCAGGCTGCCCAACACTTCTGCAACATCATTAGGTGACAACCTGATGCCGCCAAGTTATTCTTCTTTCTATGGTATTACGTGCCAAAACCAGTTATGATTACTAGCTATGCCATAGTGAAGGGCTCCGGATTAATTTTGGCCATCCGGGGTTCTTTAACGTTCACTACAAAGCAAGCACACGGGCGTTTTTGCATTTCACCTGCATCGAAATGCGGCCGCCGTGGCCCGGATTCGATCCCGCGACCTTGTGTCAACCAGTTGCACGAAACAACTTGGCACGCATCGTTCGCCACTAGTTGGAAGCGATGTGCTCCAGCCGCTGTCCTTCCAGATGTTCAGGCGACCAATTTGGCGAGCATTTCAGGCAACCATTTGAAAAATTCGGACTGTCACCTGTGTGGTTCATCCACTCACACGGTGGTGATCGGAGCCCCCGCGCGACGAGCCTTTTTGGTACGGTCGTTTACCGAGACTATGCTGAATGATGAACGTGGGATTAATTACCAATAGGTTTTACGTGCTCTCGTGTTCGTCAGATCGAGCACTAGTGCCGCAGATCATTCCCTGTGCATTGGGAGCAACCTAAGTATCCGTGCTGAGGATGGCAGCTCTGCTCGCTTTATTTCTCGATCTGAAGCGCAGAACCGCGATTACGTTGCCACCCCAATCAGTCGTTCCCAGTCGCCATGAATACGCCGATCGCCTTCGCCTCTAGCCCTTCGGAATACGTCCCCATACTACCGTTGCCGCCACCCTCGTGCAAACTAGGCAGTGCAGCTCCCGGAGGTGACGCTGCAATGCTGACGCATCTCAAAAATACACTGCTGACTCTACCTGCGCGCCTTAACTTTGTCAGTGTTCTCGTAGGTGTTACGGCATTTGTTACGGCAGTAATGGCATCTGTTGACACTGGAGCTCACGTCTCAGTCATGAGCGCTGATCTGCGGGATCTGCTTCGAAAGGCTCTGACACCGGCGGCATGGCGCACATTAGGAATCGCAGACGGTAGCACATCTGCCCGTTCTTGGCCTGCGTGCCATGCGTGTAAGCATTGCCAGTCACCAGATAAGTGTTTTGGTAGCCGTGTTGAAACACCTCGCTGATGACCTGGTGCTCGGTCTCAATTTTCAGTCGACGCACGCCACCCTCGCTGGCTTTGCGCAGACTGTGTGGCCTTTCTCCAGCTTCAGCTACCGCGTCATGCTCAACTCATCTATAATGTCCCGAGGTGGTCATACTTTTTTATAGTTCTCCCGCCTGCCACTGCAAGCCATTGCATATTTTCAGCATGTACCCACTCGTTCAATATAGCGATTACTTCGTATCGCCGGTACGAGAAACCGTTTTCACATGATCCGCCTTCATATTCCGTCGAACTAAGGAACTTGACCTTAGGACACGGAACCTAGAGTCGTAAGCCCAATTTTTTAATGTTGTGAAAACTCATGCTCGTCGTAGCAACATCAAAAGTACGCATACTTTTCATAAATACCAGAAATAAAATTTAGAACGAGTGTCCTTAGGAGGAAATAGTGCTGTGACATATGCACTTCCCCTACTTTCATGTGATGTAAACGACATACATCCCTGTACTACAAAACTCAAAAACTACTCAGGCACGGAATCAACAGTTAACTGAAATAAGGGCGCCGCCAATTTCCTAAAAGGAAAAATAATCGCTAACCCGAAAGCAGCTCAAAGTTACAAAGGAAATCCATACGGTTTTTTCAAGTGAAAAGATACGCAGTCCACGGAAAAAAATGTTCCTGTTCTGATGATCAGTTCGGGACCAACGACTGCCTTAGTTGCCCTCAAAACCCATATGGCTGTTACTTGTTGCTTCGTTCTTGCTCTCTATTGGTTGGCCATTTTACCTTTGGGAAGCTTGCTCAATTTATAAAAAAACACAAAGGGCCTGCATGTTTGTGTGTGAAAAACTTTATTGAAGAAGAGAGAAAAACAAATCGGAGGACGCTTAATCTTGGTGCGCAATAGCATTAAAAGATCCCTGGTTGCTTATCAGGCTTTCCAGCAACTGCAGCTTTCTTTTTCGCCAACTTTGCCTGTGCATGCGGCTGCCGTAGGGAGTCTACATGCAACGCTCTTCTCGGCTGCCGAGCAGGCGAGCGCCACTGGATGGTAGTTTTGCAAGGAGGTAACCGGGCCGCGCCGCTGTATCAGTGGTAGAAAGGCTGGAAAAGGAGCTTGTGTTGCGTAAGAGAATGATGTTTTCTCGTATAGGCAAATTACAATCCCGCGTTGTCACGTCTGTGGGTTGTGATTACGTCATACTTTACGATTTTTCTGACGCATTTTACTTTGAGAAACTTGATTAGTTCGCCAGTGCCTCTGCGCCACGCGGAAGGCCTGCGTGGTAAGCGTGGTTCGGAATGATTTTCTTGGCCGGGCAACGCCCCTGACGCCAACGCGGGGTTTTCTGAGACACAGGGCCCTTACCGCTACTGTGTTAAAAACGGAAAGGAAAAGGCTCACAAAGGGTAAGGTCCTTGGTCTAGAACTAAACTGACTCTGGCTTCTCTCTGGACCTGATCTGGAAGAGCTGTTGGCCCCTCCAGATCGCAGTACCCGAGTCGCGTCTCCCACAGCAGCAAGACATTTGAGGTTAGTGTGAATCGTGAGTCCATTGTTTGAGGGCGCCTCCCGCATTCCGCCAAGATATGTCTCAGTATTGGTTGAACCTCGCACCTGTGCTCTGGCTCCGCCGATGCGATCTTGCTCTGGCGGAGGGGGTTTGGGCAAGCGTTAGTTTAAAATCTGCGCCATTTCCTTCCCTGATGGCGTGCGAGTTTAAGGTTGGGGGAAGCGAGTGTTCGTCGCTCCCTGGAGGGCAAGGATCTCCCTCGGGGTTACCGGGGATGCGTTGGTTGGAGGGGATCCGAGGTTCGAGTCCGCCGCTAGGTTGTTTATTCCTCTAGGGGCGGATTCCGTCGCCTCGTTTCCCTCCAGACCCTCATGCACTGTACACCAAGTGATCCTGTGCTGCAGTTGGCAGGGTTTTCTTAGCAGTCTTGCAGCCGCAGCGCGCAGGACCCCCTTGAGATAGGCCCTGCACGCCGCTTTGGAGTCAATTAGCACGTGGGCGGGTATTTTATTTCGGTCTGCATCGTTCATGGCAATTGCGATGCCCACCGCCTCATTGGATAAAATATAATTTAGGGCAAGTACTTCGAAGGTGATCGAAGCCAATTTTCAAGTCAAGTGATATCGGTAGGATTTTTTAAGGTCAGGAAAACGTGTCAGGTAAATATATAACAGATATATGCCATGGATCCCTTCGCGACATTCCCGACTGGCCCGATCTCTATGTGGGATAAGGAAAATCGTATTACTCAAAGCGACACTAACTGATTTCTGATGGTGTCTTCTCATCATTCTTTGCTATCACATCCCACCTTGTGGATTTTGCTTGGTCATGAATCCAATAAAAATCAAAGCATGTGTGGATCTGCAAGAAGAGATAATCCTCCAATGTTATTTTTGCTTTTGCAGCCCACTCCGAATGTAGAGTGCCTAAAAATTACCGGTAAGCTTTTTGTTTCTGTTTTAATGAAGCTTTAGTATAATTGAGGATCAGTGATGGCCCCCAGGAAACATAAAAGCAAGCTTGTCGGTTGTACTGCAGGGCACCCGAAAACAGGTGCCCTGCAGTATCCAGGCAACAAGAATGCAAAGGGGAGAAATATATCCATGGAAGAAATCCTTTTTTTTTATCCGTGGCTGAATATTCAGTAGGTTGCAACGTGTTAAAAAAAGTTGTAGCAGTTTCACCTGAAAGGCGAAGCATCAATTGCGATAGCAAATTTGTAGAGAGCTATATGGATTAATGATAGCAGATTTATCAGCTGTATAAACTTGGACATGCAGCAGCACCGGCAACACGCAGAACTGTTGTCGACGCCGTCGGCGTTTTGCCCGCGTTCGCTCAAAATCTGTGCGGCGTTGGTGACTGTTGCCGGAGCCTCTGATATAAATAGGCACTTGGTGCCGCAGCCAAACGTCGCCTCCCTTCCCTCCCCCCCTGCCTTTCGCGCGTCGGAAGAAGGCACGTTTGCTTTACATATATGGTGATTGTAAAGGAGGGAGGAGACGCCTACTTCTGCAGCCCTTAATGGAGCACAGCGTAGAACGCGCGTTTGTTATCCGCCGTGCGTTCACTCCCCGTGAAAGCGCGCGTCCCTCGCGCCCTTTCACTCGCACATACAGCGTTCGGCGCGCGGCGATGATTTCATCTCCATTGACGTCATACGGAACCTCACGGCGACGGCGACGGCGACGCCGACGGCAGAAATCTGCTTTTGAGTGTCCATATAATTGCTATCGCAATAAAACTACTAAATTATGAGGTTTCCCGCGCCCTAACCAAGTTATGATTATGAGGCATACCCCAATGGGGGGCTAAAGATTAATTTTAACCACCTGATGTTTTTATTGCGATAGCAATTATATGGACACTCAAAAGCAGATTTCTGCCGTCGGCGTCGCCGTCGCCGTCGCCGTGAGGTTCCGTATGACGTCAATGGAGATGAAATCGTCGCCGCGCGCCGCCGAACGCTGTATGTGCGAGTGAAAGAGCGCGAGGGAGGCGCGCTTTCACGGGGAGTGAACGCACGGCGGAGAACAAACGCGCGTTCTGCGCTGTGCTCCCTTAAGGGCTGCAGAAGTAGGCGTCTCTTTCCTCCTCTACAATCACCGTATATGTAGAGTAAACGTACCTTCTTCCGACGCGCGAAAGGCTGTGGGGGAGGGGGGGGAGGGGCAGGGAAGGGAGGCGTCGTTTAGCTGCGGCACCAAGTGCCTATTTATATCAGAGGCTCCGGCAACAGTCACCAACGCGGCATGCATTTTGAGCGAACGCGGGCAAAACGCCGGCGGCGTCGACAACAGTTCTGCGTGTTGCCGGTGCTGCTGCATGTCCAAGTTTATACAGCTGATAAAGCTGCTATCATTACTCCGTATAGCTCTCTACAAATTTGCTATCGCAATTGATGCTTCGCCTTTCAGGTGAAACTGCGACAACTTTTTTAACGTGCAGCCAATGCAGAGCACACGGGCGTTTTTGCATTGCGGCCCCATCTAAAAGCCGCCGCCGTGGCCCGGATTCCATCCTACGCCATCGAGCTTAGCAGCACAACGACCAAAGCCATTTCGCTACCACGGCGTGTAGGTTGTAACTTGTGCGTAAAACAAAATGGTGATGAGAGTTATCAGAGGAATGACATGCGCCACGAGGAAAACAGAACATAAGTTCAGATTGGTCTTACAAGCAACTTGAAAATAAAAAAAAATATCATAAGAAGCCAACAATGACACCAAGGACAACATAGGGGAAAATGCTTGTACTTACTAATTGAATTAAAGAAATGATAAATTAATGAAAAGAATATAGATGAAAAAATGTAGGTGAATTATAGCGAAGCTGTTGAGATTCACCAAAAGGAATTATTAAAGAAAAGAATATGCGGTATACAAAAACAAGCGCATGATGGCGCCACTATTTCAGCGCTCCCCCAAACGACCAATCAAGAAACGAAAACCGCATATCTGTATAGCGGTTCCGGGACGGGCTTGACGTTACCGGTGGCCGCAAAGTACGCGCCAGCTACTCTCGCCAGTCAGATATGATCGCGAATGAATATAAGAACATGACAATTGAATTTTCCTTCCCGATGAATCGGGTCGATGGTCAACATGTACTCAAGCCCGAGTTTCCTTCTTTTTTTTTTCTTGCCTTGTCCGTTCGGGGTTCATTCAGGAAGTGGAGCAAATGATATGTTTATGCGACGTCACATCGAAGCCTGACTTTCCTTTATCACCGCCGCTCGGTCGGTGCACGCGATCGTGACAGGGCAGTTCTTTTTTTCTTGGAAAACAAGCGCTAGGTTGTGCGGCTAAACTGGTTTCTGTGTGGCGAAGATATGGCAAAGAAAATATGCTGTTTTGTGCCCTCAATTGCTGACAACAGGGACCTTATCATCAGTCATGTGATGTTGATGCTTGTTTTGTAGTTTTTTTCTTTTTTGACAACAGGGACTTTGGTGGCGATGGGTACTTGGGAGCATGGGCAAGGTATATGTAAACTGGTAGCGAAGCTTCCATGGAAGCCCATACGTTCGAAACATGGCGGCTTATCGGCGGTTCATGGGGCTTAGCGCCATCTGTGTGAGGAGGGAATACTTCCGGTGGAAGAAAAAATAATTTGACGTCATAACCGTTAAAAACATAAGTGACGTCATTTTGTTCTCATAGGCGCGAAATTTGTTTTCGGAGGCCTGCCATTAGAGCTGTATATTCAAATGCCCCGCCATTCGACTTGATGGGCGTTCCGAGCTTTCAGTGCGGAAAGCGATGCAGGAAAAGGTCAGCCGTACGGGTGTCGAAATCGCATCGCTGCACAGAACATACTTTCTTTGGAGGCCGACGAACGCTTGGGCGTAGATTGCGTAGAGTGCTCGTCCTTTCGTCGGACGCCAAGCCCGTCGGCCAGCGCTGTCGCACGAAAACTACTAAAGTAAACAAGTATCTGACGGTCGAAACTCACTAGTTTTGACTGCACACGTTAAGAAACAATAAAACTAGCCGCGTCGCCTAATTCAGACAAACGTCGACATGCAAAACAACACAGCATGTCAGGCGGGCGTATTGTTACAGGTGAACTTTACGAGCGCGCCATTCCACGCACTCCAAGAGCTGCATTGCATTGCAAGTGATAGCGGCGTCAACGCCCGCAGCTATCGATGGGCGCTCTCACGGTGTGCGATGAAAAAAACGTATTTATCGATAATGATCAAGTAAAATAGAGTTGTATCTTCTTTTCTCGCCATGCGTGTATAAAATGGATTAGGAATTTTATTTTAGTTGAATGAATCTAACTGCGTCTCACTTTAATTAAAAAAATAACGCTTTTTTCTTTCCCAGTGTTTATTCCATCCAAACATAGTCGCGCTTCAATCGCTGCTCCCATAACAACCCTTGCTGATGTCGGTGACAATTGGTTCTGAACCGCTTATCGCACGAAGCTTCGCGATCTATGTGGATCGGCCTTGGCATGGGCACATAGATGGCGCCAAAATGGTGTCTGATATGCATATTTCACCTGTTTCAAGCAACGTCGTCACATGACGACACGCAAATCAACACGGGTAGGACGGCAGTGGGATGACAACTGTTGCTAAAGAAAGTTTTAGAAGTAGCCGTTGATGCGGAACTTTGCCGAACGCTTTTTCAAAGCCTAAGAAGGAGACAATCAACGAGTATATTTAAGTCAAGGCTGCAACTAATATCGTTATAAAATAAAGCTAGTTGTGTGTCACATGCATTCCTGCGCGAATGCCCTGTTGACTGGAATGAAAGAAGTTATTGGAGTCTAAGAATCTAACAATGTTTGAGTAGATCACATGTTCTATTAGTTTAGAAGAAATACTAGTAAGTGAAATAGGGCACCCGCCGTGGTTGCTCAGTGGCTCATGGTGATGGGCAGCTGAGCACGAGGTCGTGGGATCCAATCCCGGCGACGGCGGCCGCATTTCGATGAGGCGAAATGCGAAAACACCCGTGTACATAGATTTAGGTGCACGTTAGAGAACTCCAGGTGGTCCAAATTTCCGGAGTCCCCCACTACGGCATGCCTCATAATCAGATCGTGGTGTTGGCACGTAAAACCCTATAATTTATTTTTTAAGTGAAATAGGGCTGATAACCGCTGCACAAAGATGGAGGGACCTTTTTTGGGTACTGGAACAATATTTCCCACTTTCCAGTCCACCGGCATCACTGCTGTTGTTAGTGACTGCTGGAAAATATGGCAGAGTATCATACTAGTAGTTGATTTCGTGTTTTTCAACATTCTCGCGTTGATACCCTCCACGCCGCATTATGATGCGACTTTTAACGAGTCCATTAATCTTGAAATGCCAGTTCGGACAAAATGTAATGTCGGCCATCACGTTATGGTCTTGATAAGAAAGGGGAGGTAAGTTGTCGACAAGTTCTGCAGTAAACAGAAGAAAAAAAGTTGTTAAGCTGTTCGGCGGCCTCATGACCGGGAATTGAACGGTTTTGTCCGTAGCACAATGCTAAAAATGGGTAGTGATTAGGGTTAATGATGTTCCAGAATTTTTAGGGTTATTTTGTACCAGATCGGGCAATGTCTGTGAGAAAAAAAAAGTTTTTCTTCGCGAGCCTTTCGAACTCTCGTTCTATGGTATAACAGCTACTCCACGCGCATGCGTCGCTGCAGCATTTTGCGGAACGAAAAAGCCTTTTCTTTTTATTGAGTCGCTTCAATGTGACGATGAACTATGTTGATGACTTCTCTTTAGTTACGGTAATGTTGGACACATGCTTAGAAAACAAGTCTAGTATTTTGTTTTTAAATAGTAACCAGGTAGTCTCACCTGAACGCTTTTAAAAGTCAGTTAGAAAAGGAGTAGCAAATTCGCCAAGCTCAGAGTTTATAACCGAATAATTACCCATATCGTACAATGTTCTTGTTTTAGTTATCTCTGTGGGATGCGAAAGCTGACAGGAGTAAGATGCATGGATTAGTGAATAGTCACTGAGCCCTGGAAAGAACGCCATTTTTCATGCCCTAGCTGTCGGGATCAGCACAAGAAGAATATCTAGAATATTAGAAGAATTGTCGCTATAGCTTGTGGGTTCATTGATTAGTTGGGTTAGTCCAAAAGTTGGGCATGAATTGATGAAATCACTCTCGATACCGTTTTTGGAGGCTACCCATGCTAGATTAGTCCAGGTTATTGCCGGAAAATTGAAGCCGCCGAACAGCAGTATCGGAAGATGTCGATAAGATTCGGTTGGAGAGCGAAGAGCCTCATGGAATTCGGGTACGAAAAGAGGGTCACTACCCGGAGGGTTATAACAAACACCAATTATCGTGGGGTGATAGGAAGCATTACAGAGAACGAACATGGTTTCCAAACACGAGGCTGTCGTAATTTCGGTGCACTGAAGACTTTTATGACTATCTATTATTACGCCACCACCACGTTTGTGAGTGCGGTCACGTCGGAAAATATTGAAATCCGGGAAAAGTTGTATCTCAGAGTAAGTGATAGCAGGGTTAAGCCATGTTTCAGTGATTGCAAACAGATCTGATTCTGTTCTGTTTATTAGGTTTTCAAGAGCATCTATTTAGGGAGAACGCTTCTTATGTTTGTATCTAGGAAGGAAAATGATTTTCTTCTTGCATTGACACTGCCTATGTGTTTAAAGTGTGAGCAACAACCTTTTCTGCCTTGTGTTCGTAAGTGTAGGTGTTGCTACCAATGATGAGTTTGTCATGTCGTAGTTCAAAGAATTGCGTGTTGTGCCTTGGGCGAATACAGGGAGATGCTTTGTTGCTTTAAGTGTGTAGGGGGAGTAATCTTTCGAGATTCGATACTGGAAGCCATTCAGTTTATATGCATTGGATAGAACTTTCTCTTTAATTTAAAAATGTGCAAAGTTAACAATGATTGGTAGGTTTTTGTTTGTTTTGTATTTCCCTAGCTGATGAGCTATTTTGATATCAATTGATTCAATTGTTACGTTTAGTTCTTTACAGCAGAATTGTAGCACTGAGGCTTCAGATTCGAAACCATGTTTCACGTTCTTTGTCCGAAAAACCAAATACTAGGTTTGAACATCGTGCACGGTCTTCTGATGTCGTCCGATTTTGGTCTGATTGTTACTATATCTTTCGCGTTTTGGTCACAAAGAACTTGGATATCGTCAATTTGTTCTTTTATACCCACTATCGATTTGCAACCGTTTTCTAGACTATTAGAAGCTACACCAGTACATGTGTTTGACAGGGCGGGCTTACTCGCACGGAAGAGGTTTTTTTGAATAAAGTTATGGCCAACGCTGCATACACACCACACATACTTCAGAAATGGCACCAAACCAGACAAGCTACGATTGCGAACACTTATACCCGATGCACACATTGTCAGGAGTCATGCAGAGCAGACTTGCAACACCTCATTTGGAGCTGTGCAGCTTTTTCACAAGGGAGATCAAACATTCAACATTTACTGCACGGAGACATTAGAACACTAGGAATTGGTATACAAACTAACCCTGAAACAGAGAAAGCCATTGCGACATATGGCAGACAAAGTGGCTTGTTTCGAGTAGACAGATGAAGATGTGCCTCAGCCAACAATCCGGGAACCCACATTCCTTTCCCACCTAATCCCCAAAAGCGGCCTAGAGCCGTCCCCTTCTTTAAATAAAGGCTTTATTCATTTTAGTTCGCCGTTCATTAATCGTTTTATAGCACTGTCATTCTCGGATAGTTTGCGCTGGATGGATTTAGGTTCTTGCAGCATGGAAGTTTGACTAGACTGGATTTCATGGAATGCTCATGTCGCAAGATGCTTGCGTATCGTTAGAACGGATGGTGGGACCTGGGTTTAATTCTCTGTCGCCTGATAACGCTAACATCTGTTCGATGACATGCGCACAAGCAATAGCAACTTGGGCTTGTCGACACCAGAAGCGCCGCATAACGAGTGCTACGTGTGCATAGTGAATATTGATTATTTACCTGCAAGACCAAAAAGGCGTTGCAGGTAAGTGGTCATGACCATAGCTGCAGGTGTTGCCAAGCCCATATAAGGCCACGTTGGACCTGGAGGCATATATGTATTCTCAGTGGTAAGGATCATGTAATCCGAAGAGCAGCAATCGTTGGAGTTCACGTGAGGTGGTGGCGATAGCGGATGTGTAGGCTCGTGGACTGGGCATTGGGGCTGCAAAGTTGAAAGTACCCGTGCTCGTAGATGCTCCAGCTGAGGGAGCGGCTCCGAGCCGTGTTCGGCGTGCGACCGTTCCGGAAGGAAGGGAGTCTCCGAATTCTCTCCTGGGATCACTCCTTGGCGCTTTAGACCTCGGGACCACATCAGTGCCTGAAAGACGAAAAGGAGTTGCAGGTAAGTGGCCGTGACCATAGCTGCGGTATTGCGAAGCGCATTCATGAAACGCTTTAATTGTTTCTTCGTTCCCAGTGAGGACTAAAGAAAGCAGAGAGCACGTAACAATTTTTTCCGGAAATCAGGCCCACGCTTGCATGACGTGTAGGGAAAATTTGAAGTGTGTGTGTAAACGATGCGCTTCGAGAATAATTATTGAACTCTTGTCCTCACCGAAATTTTGTACATTGTACAATGTAGGCAGTGTCTTTTGCCCGGTCTCCTCTGTTAACTATGCGAGGAACGGTGCTTATATTTCGTTGAAGTAGGAACTGTGTAGTGAGCAAAAAAAACTAAGTGTTTACCTGTGTGAAAGTTATTTATAGCATTTCTAGAAAGTTACTTATTCAGAAGTTCCCGAGTGTCATGGGCTGCCGTTTTCCGCGATGTATCCTAGGGCCATAGAACAACGGCAAAGGACAACTTCAAATTCATTGAAAACAGAGGAAATATTAAGATTACTGCGTGGCATAAATTTAATGTTTCTAGCTTGAACAGAAGGATTGCGCCTAATTATTCAACCGTCGTATTTACGGTTTTTCTTTGCGTTCAACGAGGAATGTTGTTCGTTTATACGGCGTCCTCGATGAACTATACCAACTAACTTGTTTATTTTTGGCATGCTTAAGGGCTTGTGTTGGGTAATGCGTACGCAAAATGTAAAATGTGGGACTTGTTAACGATTTATGTAATAAATTACGTATACGATAATGTTCCTAAGCTTGAGAAATACGTTTTACGACCAGCACAAAATATTTCCAACCACCCTGATGTAACTACAAACGCCAACAAGACAAAGTTCCGTGGACTTAGAGGGAACAATATCTCAAGTTTGCTTGCCAAGTTAAAGGCATGTGCATCAATTACTACCTGTGTGAAGAATTCCTTTAGCGAGTTCACAAAAGTGTGACGCTATCGTTTTGAGATTCGTTTCCCAATGCCTATAAAGGAGCTCTATATTAACAAAAAAATGAATTTGCCGAAACGCGTGACATGTTAACTGCAGTTTGGACCGAAAATTTCAAGCTCCTGCTTTAGTTAGGAGCGTTAAACATAGTTATTTAACCTAGTTTTCCCTTTTTTCATACGTGATATGACGTTTGCCTGGTGTCCTCGGTGAAATAAACAAGGCAGATTTTTTGTATTTAATGGCAGTAAGGGCAAGGTGGGCGATCAGTAGGCAACGTTGAAAGTGAGCGTCCTAAATTAGGCCTTCGCCAAACAAATACGCATGCAAGTGCTCTAAAGCGTTATAAAGGGGTCTACCATGAGGCGTAGAATTTAGACTGTTCCTCTGGCAGATCTACAAATGCCACCACTATTGAACATAGAGAAAATTGGTATTGGTAGAAGGGTATTTGAAATACATGTACGAAGTTAAATAGTTACGAATAAATACAGTTTCTGTAAAACAACCGTATTTAAGCGTTAGAGAATGTTATACGGCTGCTATCACGTGTCCTTCCCAATGTCGCGACATAACCTCAGGTTACGACAGGAGGCGCTAGGTTATGGTCGATTCTCTGGTAAAGTAAACTATGCGTCGATGAAGCTTCTCGGTAAAAGTTCTTTACCACATGTAAATAGAGCAGTCAAATACGGGTAAACATTTTGCAGTTTGTAATTTAGTTAAAGGCAACTGAATCTCTGAATGCAGCCACTGGAAACAAACAGATTCTCTGCAAAATGCTTTGAGATTCAAGGTAGGATAATTATGCCTTGCCTTTATTTAGAGCTACCAATGCCTCTGATGACCCAGGCTCTAAATATTAGCTGCCTTTTTCCTACATATACCCTAAACTTCTCTTGCATATCACGATCGATAAGCAGTTAACGCTCTAAACTGGTGTGAACCCCCATGCTACTGTAAGGTGCACGTGTTCCCTACCGTTCTTGCTTGGTGAATATCTTGGCATTCAATTACATTTTTTGAGTGTCGTTAATTAATACCGTTACAGCACTACCCGAAGTCACTGATTTCACCTTACTGGCGGCTGATAATCACTATATCACCCTGGCATGGGGTAAACCTCGGAAGAGGATTGACTTCTACTTGCTCAACGTCACCGGTGGGAGTGGTTATGAAAATAACAGTCTTCGGAAACAACGCGCGGGAACCTGTAGCAATGGCACCTTCATTCATGCTGAACAGACACAAGTCACCTGTGGCCCTTTCGATGCCTGCTCGAAACTTAGTGCGACCATTCGCACGTACACAACGGGACCACCAGAGCGCACCTCACAGGGAACCACCTTAAAGGATATTTTCATCAGTGGTCAGGGTTAGTAGAAATTTAATTTTTATGTACATGCCGTTTGACAGTTGTAACTTTTATGCTTTTCATATTACTGTGCAACTGCAGATTGCTTATTAAGCGTGAGCTCACTTAATGTACTGGCCTGCTGAACACTTAAAGAAGTTGGCACCCTTTGGGGCTCATCTCTTCCCAGAACAATAATCAGCATCTGTCTTGCCCGTCTTTGCTTTCTTTAACGCTGCGAGACCAGTACTTCCAAGTCAGGAACGGCATGCGCGCTATCAACGTGACATAAAATTCTCGATAGCAAAGAATGGAGTACTGAGTTTTCAAGAAAGGAAACGCAAACAAGGCAGATGACGATTACAGCTGTGGGACAAATATAAGCCCAAAAGAGTGCCAACCGTTTTAAGAGTGTTTGATTTCTTATATTGCTTCTCCACCACAATACCCTGCATTCTTCATTTCCAAGATGGGACATCACTTGCATGGCAGAACCTGCAAGTAATGTTGCCTCAAAGGAAGTTTTCAGATGTGAAGTCTTGCAAATATATTCTTAGATTTGCGCTAATCTAGCAAGGAACATATCCGAATGTAAAGATTTGGTTCCGATAAATACGCAATCTTGGCTTCGACCACAACTCGAAGAACAGTACGATGGTGAACGTAGGCTACTTTCCCAACCACGTGTTATCATAGCGCCTTTGCCCGTAATCATGCTTTCCACCAAAGTGTGTCCAATAAAGCTCTATTGTCCAAACGCAGCCATATATAATTTTGAAGTGTCCTCCGTACCGAAAAGCTAAGTTTAACCAGAAAGACGAGGGTTGAGCTTGCGGTCTCTTGTTGTTCAGTTTCAGTAGTGCCAGTTCTTCTGCAGCTGTATAAAGCCTGTCGTAATATTGCTCCACCGTATTGGACAATACCCTAAAATTACAACAGCATTTCTAATATGTGTCTTATGAAAGTAAACTCAACAATGAACCCGCGTGCAACCAGTACAGACAATACGGCATCGCAAGCAGAAGAAGAGCGAATAGCCATCGGAGAGAAGATAGGATGACGAAGTAGGTTGTATTTTATACGGTGCAAGTCAACGAATGTTTGGTTGATGAAATGCACAGAATACATTCCCATAAACAGGTAGATTACACTGTGGTATAACTCAAAAGTAATTGCAGCTGCAATGCCAGAACAAAAATGCTACTTCGTGCAATACATTTTGAACCGTTCAACCATTTGAAAATAGCGAAATGTCCAGCTGTCCCTGAATATTCTTCCAGTTACTACACCTATTCTGCGGTTACCTAAGTACGCACATAATAGAAATGTCCCACAAAAGTAAACCGATTAAGAACAGAGTTTTTTAGACACCATACTTGAGTGCAGGCTTGTGTTATTAGGCAAGCCAAGGGTTATTTTGTACACCTTTGCTGTTTTGCATGAGACCAAGAAATGGAACAAAAATGAATTGTGGTAATGCGTGCAGTTTTCGAGAGGAACAATCACTCGAAAACGGATCTGATCGACTAAGCGTTATTTCCGACATTTTGATTCATCAGAGCCAGGTGAACCCAAGAGCATCACCATGGTCGCCAAGTCCCCATCCATGACGAGACTGCTTTGGGAACCACCAACATGCATACATGGCCTTGTGGACGTGTACAACGTTAAAGTGTGTGAGATGTTTTCAGAATGTGACCAAAAGCAGAACTTGAGTGACTGCATTGAGCACGAGGTTTCGGACACCTGGCTGGACTTTGACAGCACAGAAGACACCCCGTACTGCGTCCTGATTACGGCTAGTGCGCGATGTGGCGGCAAAGTCCTCACTAGCCTTCCAGCGATGCAAGAAGTGAGAACGCCTCTTTTCTGTGAGTTTTTTTTTACCTAATGCGTAGAGAATTGGCTAAGGGCGAAGTATTTGGGAGGTTAAAATGTAAAATGCGCTGAATATCTATTGCTCGCTGCTTTTTGCAGAAGCGGCAACAAAAGTAGCATTCCTATTATTGTAAATTTAAATAAAAATGTGTGTAATTCGGAGGCCTAGTCAACCATTTAATGCGCAACACTGTTCCACCACAAGAAAAAAAAAAACTTATTAACCTTTATTTGTGGCTACGGTTGATGGACTTCTTCAAAAATTTGCGGAATGTTAGTGGAGATATGACTCTAATAGCATAGTTAATAAGTAGCAGTTGGTCTACATTAACTACCTACAGGTGAAAACTCGCTCCAGCTTATCACAACGCTAATATAGGCTATACGTCAAATTTCACATGCAGAAGTTTTAATTTCATGGTATCTAAAGAGCGTAGTCGATAATAATATTATACATTACAGGTTTACGTCTTCCATTGAAATGAACATGGAATGCACCGTATAGAATTACTTGAGGCAGGCAAGAAAAATACTGCCGAAAGAAAGTGCACTTAGAGTGTCGATGCTTATTTCAGCACTCCCCGACCTGTCCAACCTGAGGCTAATCAGTGCCAAAAGTTGCCATATTACCTTATCCTGGCAGCAGCCGAAAGGTCGTTTTGACTACTATTCTGTGGAAGTCACTGAGGACAAGCTTAGCAGCACACACACTGCTAAACACTGGCTTGGTGTGTGCGCCAACGGCACCATCATCCGCCCCGACCAGACGGAACTCACGTGTGGTCCATTGGAGCCTTGCAGTAACATTTCCTGCACCATGCGCACCCACTTGAGTGGACCACCTGAACGCAGTTCTCCAGGAGTGACATTAACAGACATATTCATCCCTGCCGGAGGTACGTAATCCTACCGTGACTAACTAGAGTCAGTGGGAAAATTGAGCTGACTGATAACTGCCATGGAAAGTTTAAATCTACAAATCTTGGGAAACAGCAATATGGTTTTGATGAAATAGTGGCATGGACACCCATGTACATTCGAGGGAATTAAAGCGATGGAATGGTTTTCTTAGACGAAATATATTCACAGTATTTGTTTAAGCTGATGTGCAGGGCCATATTTACAAAAGAAAGAAAAGCGGTGAAGCTTCCACTCGGTCGTGCAAAGCTTAGGCACAGTGAAACTGTCGATCCTCAAGTCTTACGGGCTCCTACTGCCACGTATTAACTTGTTTGCTGCTAGGTCTTAACTTGGTTTTACTTAACTACGTATGTAGGAAGGTATTCTCGAGCGATCATTTTCGGAGGTACCTTCCGTTTAGCGATATTTCGCGCTGGACGCGTCGGCGCCTAAGAGTGACAGCGCTCCTGGCATGCCACAAACGCAGGCAGGCTAACCAAGGTTGGCACAGTGCCAAGAACGCTGGTGCTTGCCGACGCCGAACTCGTTGGAGGCTAGCTGCTCGATATCAATCGGCCAGCTTTCGCCTTTTTTTTTCTCCTGGCTCAGATCGCCACGGAGAGAGGAAAGGCGGGGGTCGGGAAGGGAGGCAGCTGGCGCAGGAGGACACCGTATGCGTATGCGCCGCGCCCCCCTCTATGGCGCGTGAAGTTTATTGATACGAACCACAAATTACGGCTGGCTTAAACAGCTTCTCTGTAAAAAACAAAAAACAAAAAACAAAACACACGCCTATAGTAGAATTGTTCGTAACAGCAAATGCGAGTAAATGCTGATGCTGGACGTATGATTAGCTGATTAGCAGTGGTGTCTACCAAATGGAAACCAGCGCTTACAGCGAAAAAAAACTTTGTAAGTTCTTCCCTAGAAACTTTCCATGTACTATTCAATGTACTATTTGCACTTCCTTGAAAGCCATAGCGTCCCCTTAACATTGGAAAAATGCTAATGAACCAACTTTGCTTTGAAGCTTACACAAGTAAGGAAAAAAAAAACGAATTACTTTCAGTGAGATGTTGCTGGGTTACCATTTCAGAAAAATATTTGTCTGCGATGCATAATTACCCAACATTGCAAAGGCACTGTCCTAAAATTTCATAGGCAAAGGTGTCTAAATATCTGGCTTTACCAAAGTAGGGGGGGGCAACTTCGCCACGTAATAACATCTTAGTAAAGCCAAGGAGACAAAAACTCTTCGAAGCTCCCTTAATCGCTAGAGGTGCGAGGGTGTCAAAGAATAACATAGGTGTTGAGGATTGATTCTTTGTATAATGTCATGTATGACATTATACGTAGTTGCTCTAACTTGCCACTTTCTGAGTGAAGAAGCTCGTACTTTAAAGCAGGAACCTTGGATCGTGAATGCGTTTGGTTGTATTCATGCTGTTACATCACACACACGCACGCACGCGCACACACACACGTGCGCACGCGCAAAAATACGTACGCGCGCACAAGGCAAGTCCTGCCGAGTAGCTATTGTTTGTGTCTGTTGTCTGTTTTTCGCTGTGGTAGCTCCACAAATTCATCACTTCGCTTGCCTGTATGTGCCGTGACATGGAGCCCTATAACGTAAAGCTATTACAATCTGCTTGCGTCAAATTTGCGTAACCGCCGACGCACGCATCGGGAGCTAAGTGGCAGAGTTCTTTGAAAAGCCCAGTGAAACGCGCTCATCGTTTATAGGAGGTAACATTTTTTTTTGCTTTCAAAGCGAATCGCATTGCCTACATTGAGCAGTTATTGTTGTCTATTTCCTTGACAACAGGCGAGGGGCACGCTCAAGTGAGTAGGGTTTCAATGGGGCCGAGTCAGTACAGTGAAAGTAGGCAATCGGATGAGGAGGGTGGTGCCGGCATCTGCGATTGCTGCGATTCCCGCCGATTAGCTTGCGATGGCTGGTCGAAAATTGCGGAGGTGTGCAACGAAAGGGTAAACATGCCGCTAGAATGGATCCTTAGCAAAGAAGAGGCACAGTGATCTTGTATGCGTGGCGAAATGACTCGATAACGTTATTCTACAAAGCAAGTTGATTTATTATAAGCAAATGAATCCGTTCCGATACAGATACAATAGTCCCGGTACGATGGGCGGGCAGCCATGGATATTCTATTCCTTTCGGAACGGGCCAGGCTTCGGCTATTCATAAAAAAAATTCCGTTGTGTTCATCGTATTTATGTGTCTTTACCACGTACACGTCACTTTAACGAGGTGAGTTTCCGCGGTTTTGTGACGTCGCGTGACAGGCAAGCGAAGTGGGCGCAGCCCGAAATCGTTTGACCAATAGCAGAGGGCTAATGACGAAAAAATGCGTCGAATCAGAAGAATTATCTTTCTTTTGTTCGGTCTCATCATGCGGAATCAGTGCGCACTTATATCAGGTGGGGCGTTTTCGCTTTTTTCGTGACATATACAGGCGAAGTGGGGGTGGCCCAAATATTTTACAGGGTAAGCTGTTATGGGCTCATTCCAATAGACGTTTCGGTGGGCGATGGTGTCCGCCGCCGGCGGCGGTGTCCGTAATCGCTGTTCGCGGAAAGGCGAAAAAAGTTCCCGGTTCCCGCCGGGATCGAACCCGCGCCCACTGCGTGGGAGTCGGATTCTACCACTGAGTCACGCAAGCGCTTGCAATCAGGAAGCAGAAAAATGCCATATAAACGCGCCCTAGGCCGGCGCACAGGCGCAGACGACCCGAGCCTCCGCGAGTATGGTGGCGCCATCTAATTAGGGCGCCTGCAAACGCATTCGCCGTATCCGCAGACAGCAAGATGAGATTCAGACGAGGCGCATAATCAGCGCGATCCCCGCCTTCGGCAGTATGGTGGCGCCATCTAGTTATGGTGCCTGCAAACGCAGCGTGTGTAAGTGCAAACGACAAGATGCGATTCAGACGAGGGGCGCAATGAACGCGATCCCGATGTGAGATGCGTGCCACGTATTCTGGGTCACCTTGTTCTGGGTACCTCTTCGGTACACCTTATGGCGTCTCCTCGCAAGGTACGAACCGCTTCTGAAGAAGCGAATCGTAGAGCTACGTGCGCGGCTACAACCCGGCATCATCGGTCTCAGTAGACTGCTGTGCAGAAAGCATTACAAGCCGCAGCTCGCCGTCGACGCTGGGCGGACAGTTCAGATCGTTCTCGTCAAAACGCGGCGAAGAGACTCTGTCGTGGAGACCCTGTGGTGTGTGGTGCCGAAATTGGAGCTACTCTTGAGCCGTTCCACCAGCTTACGGTGTGACTGTGCTGCGTGTGCCGCGCAGGCCGGTACTTTTTTTAACCAATCGTGTATGGCTGATTAGCCGGAAAACTTAACTGCGAAAACGCCAGGCATACTACGCTCAAAGGTTTTCTTTAAAAAATTTCGCAGTTTCACCCGAAAGGTGAAACATCAATTGCGATAGCAAATTAGTAGAGAGCTATACGGAGTTTTATCAGCAGTGTAAGCTTGAACATGCAGCAGCTCCAGTAACGCGCAGAACTGTTGACGCCGTCGACATTTAGCCCGCGTTCGCTCCGAACGCGCGAACGCGCGCGATGTTGGTGACTGTTGACGGTGCCTCTGGGTCGGCTCGGATGTTTTCGACGAGATCAGAACAGGACACTTGCTGAGCAGCGTCGGAAGTCTTTACAACCTTATCGCCTCGCAACGTTTTCATATAAATACGTATTTGATGCCGCAGCTAAAAGTCGCCTGCCTTCCTCCCTTCCGTCCCCCCACGACCTTTCGCTCGACTTGAAGAAGTCGCATTTACTCTACATATATGGTGATTGTAGAGGAGAAAACAGAGGCTTAATTCTGCAGCCCTTCGGGAAGCACGGCGCAAAACGCGCGTTTGCTCTCCGCTGTGCGTTCGCGCCCCGTGAAAGCGCGCGTTACATACAGCGCGCGGCGACTATTTCATCGCCGTTGGCGTCATACAGAACCTCACAGCAACGGCTTCGGCAACGCCGACGGCAGAAATCGGCTTTGAGTGTCCATATACTTGCTATCGCAATAAAATCTGCATGGTCTAAGAACAGCCTGTATTCACTGGTAAAGTGTACAGCTCTTGAAACACGGCTGTTGGCCCGCATGGCAGCCAGCGCTTTTTGTAGCGAGAGGCCGCATTCTCGCCTTTTCGCTGTGACCGGTGGTCGCACCGCGAGCTGAGCCGTTGCCTAGCAACCACCGCAGCTGGCAGCGCCGCTCGGCGCGCCATCTGGCGTCATCTGATCGAGTTACCACGGCGCGGCGACGCGCCGCTGCCGCCGCAGTTGTGTTACAAGCGTTCGCCGCTTGCATCTGGCATGACGTCAGAGGAGGAGCCGGTGAAACCGCGTTGCAACAACAGAGGAAGAGCCAGCGTGGCATCGTATATATAGAAGGGGCGGCTCGGTGGGATATGTCGGCAGATATAGAAAGTTACTCGGAGAGACTGAAGGAAGCCAGGCTTCTTCGTCGGAACGAAACCAAAAGAGGCAGCGAGCCGAGGAGACGGAGGAAGAACGAGCCGCACGACTCGAGTAGCGTCGTAAGTACGAAGCGGCCAGGCGAGTGGACTCAGATGAGGATAGCACTCGAAACGTGTTCAAGTCACTGGACGACAACCCCTTATTATTGCGATAGCAATTATATGCACACTCAAAAGCAGATTTCTGCCGTCGCCGTCGCCGTCGCCGTGAGGTTCCGTATGACGTCAATGGAGATGAAATCGTCGCCGCGCGCCGAACGCTGTATGTGCGAGTGAAAGGGCGCGAGGGACGCGCGCTTTCACGGGGAGTGAACGCACGGCGGAGAACAAACGCGCGTTCTGCGCTGTGCTCCCTTAAGGGCTGCAGAAGTAGGCGTCTCTTTCCTCCTCTACAATCACCATATATGTAGAGCAAACGTGCCTTCTTCCGACGCGCGAAAGGCCGTGGGGGAGGGGGGGAGGGGGAGGGAAGGGAGGCAATGTTTAGCTGCGGCACCAAGTGCCTATTTATATCAGAGGCTCCGGCAACAGTCACCAACGCCGCACGCATTTTGAGCGAACGCGGGCAAAACGCCGACGGCGTCGACAACAGTTCTGCGTGTTGCCGGTGCTGCTGCATGTCCAAGTTTATACAGTTGATAAAGCTGCTATGATTACTCCGTATAGCTCTCTTCAAATTTGCTATCGCAATTGATGCTTCGCCTTTCAGGTGAAACTGGCCACAACTTTTTTCTCCCGCCTCACCGACCATCAGCGTCTTTGTGGCAATTGAGAAACACCAAGATGAAGACTTTCAAAATAAATGCGTTACACTTTAAAAATGTCTAGTCTTTAATGTAACCATAACTTAACGAGAGGTAACAACCAAACCTAAGCACTCAGACGTACGAAGATAAACGATAGTGATGTAACCGTAGAGAGAACCAAGCTAAACAATAGGATTAACCGTACCTCTCGCTACGCACACCAAGGCATAACTGAGTTAAGCCACAGCCAATTTTTTTTCGCACAGATTCACGCACAAGGCAAATCTTTTCGAGTAGAGGCGTTTCGTATATGTATTATTTTGCTGCGGTAGCACCGCGAATTCATCACTTCGTCGACTTGCTGCTTTCTTTCAGACCCGAATCCACCAACGAACCTTACGATATTCCCAGAATCACCGTCACGAACTCGTCTACAATGGGAACAGCCGGAGAAAGTGTCAGGCATTATGGAGTCGTACAATCTTCAGATATGTAGCACATTCGAATCATGTGATCGAGCAGAAGGCTTGAGTAATTGTGCGGAATACCTGACGACCGAGACGTGGACAGCATTTGACAGCAGCGTGGACACTTCGTACTGCGTACTCGTTACTGTAAAAGCACGCTGCAGCTTCGACGAAGTAAGCAGCCGGCCACTTATAGCGGAAATACGGACGCCGCTTTTTGGTGAGTTTCTAATTATTTGTCTTCAACATTATTTGCATTCGTCTGAGAGGCGCTCCTGCCTCTCAGGTCAATGCAATTCTCGCCACCTCATTGCGAGAAATGAACACAAAATTGCAGGTGTGTGAACAGTCAAATTCGCACATCCATTTGCTTGCGCGTACCATGTTCTGGAACTGCTTTGCTCTGTACGTATGAAACATCCAAAGATAACGTTAAGTGTTTTAACACAAATACAAAAAATACCAATAGCCTGGGTTGCATATTGGTGCTCTCACGGTACATGCAAAAAAAGTTTGTATTCACTGATCACCACATGCACTGAGGGTTCGTTAACCCGGAACAATAAAGCGCACTGCTACTGCTTCTTTAGACGTTCCGCGCACAGAGGAATGCTGAGTTAACTCTTGAGCTTTGCATCGTTTAGACATCCCGACTTTTTTTTTACATCCGTAATAAGAGGGCAGACATTTATTGTAACGATACACCGTATTAATACTGTTCATTTTTTTTGCTTATTCGAAGTAGATCACTTATTTCGCAGTACTCGCTAGAAAAGTAAATACGAGAGCAAAAGCGAGAACAGCTTTTGTTCTCTCTCTCGTAACAATAACTTATGGATAACAATTATCTTAACAAGGTTAAGACAATTGCAGCAGTGACCCTTTTGTAACAAAAATCGGATAATATTTTCAACGTAATTTTCATCTAGCTCCAGCGTTTTTGAAGAACAAGTGGAAGACATTGCCAAAATTCGTGTTGAATCTGATAAAACTGAAACTAGTTTTTAAGAAACACTGTGAAGACGGAATGATTTCTTTCGCATGATGCGGTGGCACGCAAGTTCACGTGAAATGCTCTTGGAAGAGGTGGGTAAGGATGTTGATGGTGAATAGATATGAAGTGATTGTTTCTTTCCGCCAAATACCGTTATTGTGAATGCCTCTTTGGAACAAATTTGTACGTTCTGATGTTATCAAGTAGTTTCAATTCGTGGTATATCAGATTTCGAGTTAAATGAAAGCGATATACATTTTGTGTACTGAAAGCGCTAGAGATCCACTGGCTCAAAGTTCAAAGGATGTTGTGTCGAAGCCCGCTATAGTTGACGTTTACTATCTGCCAACGTGTGAAATCCATATCGTATACAATAGTAGCTTTGGTTGATTTTTGCCGCATTCTTCCCATGTTGAAATATAAAGTGCAATGTTTCTAGTATAGCGTACTCAGGCCAGCAACTTTTGCAACGTTGAAAGGAACGAATGTTTCTAGGCAGGAGAGATATATATGGGTTGTCTATGGCGTAGTGGTATTTGCTGTTTGTTTATATTATTCGTAACAATTCTAGTTTCTCACGGTGCGAGAAACTGTGCGAGAAACGGAGATAAAGCCGCTATTTAAGGCGTTTTTATCTCCGAATTCTTTCTAATCAAGTGCATTGTAGCATTGGCATAGGAGCAATATCTATAGGAGGTGCAGTAGTTCGTCAAAAAGTTGCATCATTTCCTCCTTGTACATAGTGAAATTATCTCTCGTGAATATAGATTGTTGTACCGTTCAATATAATGGACATTATTTGCGAGAGAAACAAACAAATAAAGAAACTTCGCACATGACAAAAAGTGAATAAAAAAGAATTGCTTTAATGGCTACAATTATGAAGACATAGATGAAGACAAGGCGTAGATGCAGATGCACATATTCGTATTTAGTCTTATACCTGCAGAGTTGCTCTAAAATTGTTTGTGAGAAGTTTCTCGAAACTTTATTTTTTTGGGTATTACAGCTTCTCGCTATGGAAACTAAATTCACTTACTATATAAATACCGTCTATGTATCGACTTCACGGCTATACAAGGGCTATTGTTAGTGTAGCTGCGTAGAGGTGCGGGAAATTATTTTGTGTCGGTGATTTGCTAATGCATCATACGTAAAATTTTCCTGTGCAAATAGTTTCGGTTATTGCCTTTTTGGAACGAAGCTGTTTACCTCTAACCCCCAATGCGCTTGTATTCTCCGCGGGTAAAAACTCAACCAATTACAGCGGGAGGCACGCACCGCATGCGCCACCGCGTATTTAGCAGCAACACTGAACGGCGCTCGCGTCCGCGCATCTGCGGCAGTGGTGACGCAGGCCGTGCGGGGGAAAGAACAAAAATTACCAGGAAACTCGCCTTCGCGCATAGCATTCGCCGCAAGCCATTTCCCGGTAAAGATTGCGGTTGCATAGGCTGCAGTTCGCGGGAGGCGGCAACTGTAACTGTAAACTGTAATTGTAACTGTAACGGTAACTGTAACAGAAGAACCCGCCTAGCAACTGTTTTCATATGTGTTTTGATAGCGATATTGAAAGGCCAAGCATAGTTTGGACTGTGTTACGATTCACCTTGAGAGGCCATGTCCATAACACGTGCAAACGCACGGGAAGCGGCGTGCCTAGCGATCTCGCTCGTCAACATGAACAGACGTGTCCGTCGCGTGGGTTCGAGGAATGTCCGAAACCTGCCGTGCCGCCTTGCGATCAGCTCACCCCCTCTGAGGACGTTCACCCCGCTACGAGCAGGAAATTTTACTGATGTCACCCACCCTCACTACTTTGTCTGGCTTGCCCTGTCCTGCAGTGGGTGCAGGAGAGGTGGGAGAATGCCCGGATGGTGGAGTGTATGAGAAAGCCAGCAAGCCGCCACGTGGAGAACACTTTTGCTTTGCCCTAGAGTGCAGGCGCATGCACGCTGAACGTTTCTTGTGTGTTTTCGTTGGAGCACACTGCTCAGCCGTAACCATGTATTCAACTTGGGTTATTTGTTTTTACGTCGCCTCATCTTCCCTGCCCGACCTTCTTCGATGGTCAATGTGGTTCGACTTCCAAGCAGGCGGTGTCGAAGGTTTACCAAACCCCGGCCTTTAACGACGCCCGAAGATCAACGTGAATACAATCAGCGGTGACGGGGACAGCAGCGTGAATATGCACAATGGTGTCGTGCTCAGGCTAGGCAGGATCCAGTTCAAGGCTACGTCACAATGGTCTATCGGATCAAGTGATATCACAGCTTCGATGGCCAACCACCTTCACAGCGTGGATTGGGGCAGATTATTTTAATCTTGTTTAGCGCTTCAAAGCTTCAGTCTACAATAATTGCTTTGTTACTTATTTTCAATATATGCAAGTCTTTCAGGGTTTAACCTGCCAAAACCAGTTCTGATTATGAGGCACGCCGTAGTGGAGGGCTCCGTATTGATTTTGACCACCTGGGGTTCTTTAACGCGCACTACAACGCAAGCACACGGGCGTTTATGCATTTCGCCTCCATCGAAATGCGTATCCGCGGCCGGGATTCGATGCCGCGATCTCGTGCTCAGCAGCGCAATGCCTTAGCTGACTGAGCCACCGTGGCGGGTTATATGCAAGTCTGCATGGAATACTACGGGGCTGATATTTTGGAAGAACCTCATTGTAGTTATTTCTACCAGAGAGGATAGAGGATGCGCCAGCGAAAGTGTATTACAGCAGGCACCCTATTTTCACAATCGAAGGACTCTATTCATAAAGAAAAAGGATCGTAGACAACAAGGTGCTCACAAGTGACATAAATGATTGCTATATCAGAACGACTAGGAAGACACTTGAAGAATATAACTTGTTTAGAGTTGAAATACTGCTTCACTGTATGACACATGCTCATTCACTTGAAATCATCGTATACAGGTGACCTTGACGTATATTTAAGGTCTATTACCCGTAAATGCCGTATAATGCGTTACGTGTGTTTTCAGACCTGCCTGATGCAACCAACCTGAGGTTGCTCTCCGCTGCGGAAAACTGCATCACTGTGGCCTGGGAAAGGCCGCAGGCTCGCTTCGACTACTACTCGCTCTCCATTGTTGATGACGAAAATGAAGGACACGGCGACGCTCAAAATGAGCTCGTTGGATCTTGCGGCAACGGCACGATCATTCACCCAAATCAGACATGGGCCACATGCCCAAACCTCGAGGCTTGCACCAAAGTAAGCATTACCTTACGCACCCACAGAAACGGGCCACCGGAGCGCACATCCCGCGGAGTTAGCCTCCAAGGCATCTTTATCCCGGGCGAAGGTAAATATTATTTTCGCTGCCTATAACTGCAAAAGGCTTCTGAATAAAGTCGAAGTGCCTAATTCCATAGAATTGAACTTATTGTAAAAGCTCTGCTTTTTCTGCTGTTTAGAAATTTCTGCCCGTGAAGAATCAATGTGTGCCCTTATTGGTTTGTGTGTTTGGCGATTCTGGCCCGCTATTTTTTTTCTCATCTGAGAATTTCTTGTTGGCTTTGACAATTTTGTTTTCTTTTCAGCTAATTCACAGTAAATACGCATTCGCCTGCTTGTTAGTGTTGCTACCTTAACAGTTGGAGAGAAAGAGGATAAGGACAGGCAGAGGAGTTGACCAAGGTTCGACCGGTCTGCTACCCTACATGAGTGAAAGGGAAAAGGGTGAAATAAATATAAGACGAGAAGGAAAACGAGTCATGGTGCGCGCACTCGCAGATGAATGTTGAATCACTTATATGTTCTATCATGATGAGTGTTCCCTCAAAAGCGTTCATCTGGTCCGCTTGTCTTCAAAAAGCACATTAGCGCTTTGGTGGCCTTGTGCATGCCACGTAGACGTCTGCGGCCAGATTCCCAGAATCTTACCTTCCTGGAACGGTCTGTAGTCTGAAGGGCTAAAGCTGATAATCAGAGCATCTCGTTGACAGCTTTAGTTAGGACAATGGCACAGAATATATTTTATGGTTTCAACCCGTCTGCAAGAGTTGCGTGTGGCGCCGCTAATAAGTGAAGGTTATTTCCATGGCAATAAGCTATCTTCGGTATTATTCAAGGTGTAGGCTAAGGAGTGTAAGGAGTCCTGAGGAATATCTTTTTCTGGGTCAGTTACTGCTGTTCCACACTGTTTTGACAGCGACAGACCTGTCATCTTTATTCTTTCACTGTGATAACATACTCTTACTTGATAAAACAACAAAGATTGACGACATTTGAGTTGGAGAGGTGTTTTTCAAATACTCGAGCGTTCAAAAAACACAAGCAACTGTTTTTGGCATGTTCAAGGATTCTCACAATTTCTACGCCAGCAGTGTGATGCATCAGCGAAAACTGAACGTTGTGTGCACTGCTTTTCGCCAGACCCAGATCCCCCAAAGAACATAACCATGGTTGGAAAATCTCCATCACTTACCCGTCTACAGTGGGAGGCATCGGCAAAAGTCGACGGAAGATTGCTTGTATACACGGTCAAAATATGCGACACGTTCAAATCTTGTAGTGGAGAAGCAAATATGCAGGGCTGCATCGAACTTCAAGCACAGGAGACCTGGCTGGACTTTGACAGCCGTGTTGACACCAAGTACTGCGTCCTGGTCACAACAAGCGCACAATGCGGAGACCAAGTTCTAAATGGTCGGGCAGCGGTAGCTGAAATCCGCACACCGGTGCCTGGTAAGATAGTGCACGTTTTACACAATAGTATCAATATTTTGTGAATAGAACAAAACGGAGGAAATTCTTGCAGAGCGATTCCCGAAAGCCATAGAACTTGAGCACTTTTCATTGCATTTCGGAGCTTATTTGGCATGTTTACATCGCTACATAGTTCAGATTATTCTGTGGCGTAATAGAAATACTTTTTTTTGTCAGGAATACATTTTGTTAATGATGTATAGAGAGCAATGCTCTAAGAACGACAGAAATTTGAACTAGTTGGTTGGGATTCACAGTAGTAAATTACACATACAAAACTATCCTGTGTCTGGTGACGCATACTATTTTCGTACACAAATCCACCAGGTCCCTAAAACACGTAGTAACATGGCAAACAAAAATTAAATTTTCAGGTAATGTCAACTTTTTATAAGGTGTCAACAAATTTTTTTGGGTTTGTCTTTGAGCGTATTTAAAAACAAAGCAAACAATATTTAATTGATTCGGACTTGTGTTTTGTATAGCACCACTTTATTGATGTCTGCTTGTTATTTGCTTCTTTGTAATAACTGTATGTTTATCTGAGATTCTGTGTTTACTTTGTTACACTTTCAGTTATGCGTTATATGATATCAAACTGCACAGGGGAGCTGAGGCCTTCGTGAGGCCTTCCAGCCTTTAGCCCCGGCTTTTCCTATGTAAGAAGGAAAAATAAACTTCACTTCACAGTAGAAAATGCTACGCCTGCAGACACGTAACCAAGAAGACGGAAACGGACTACATAAACTCCGACTATCCACTGTGTTGTATCTGACAGCACTCAAGCTCATTTCACGAAACAGTGTGAAGCTGAAATAATTTGCCTCGGTCAGCGTCCACAAGACCAGGTCAATTTGACCTGTCACCACGATTCGGTGACACGCAAGCTCGCGTGAACTGCGTTTGAAATTCAGCGTTTTTGCAGGCCATTTTTCATACCATTGTGCCGGTGTCCGTATGCTTAAGTTTTCTAACGTGAACAACGGTCTCATTAATTTCTGAAAAAAGAAAGATGAAGTTGCTCTTTACTAATTACCTGCCTCACTGGCTTTATCACTACCCAGTTTATACTAAACAGGAATCGAAGTTTTGTTTGTAAACATTGACGGCCGCATTCCGATGCATGCAGAATGCTAACATACTCGAACGCAGAGGAAGTGTGTATTAGGACTCCAGCAGGCTTTTAACAAACCCTGCTGAGGATGCTTACGTTTATCCTATCTTCTGATGTATTGGTCACATATCTTGCACAATACGTCGGCGCACGAATTCTTTTTATTTTCTCGACGTACTCAAATCACGAACCCACTAGCGCACTTCACGCATGACAGGGAGACAAAAAATGACAATGACACAGCTCAAAATTATTCCCGTTGCAGTTCTACCCGACGTCACGAATCTTAACCTAAAGGCGGTTGATAATCACTACATCACCGTGGCCTGGGATCCACCTCGGGGCACTTTTGACTTCTACTGGCTCGATGTCACCAATGAAAACGATAATGAAAAGGGTAGTCTCCAGAAGCATAATGTGGGCTCTTGTGGTAAAGGCACGATTATCCGTGCTGAGGAGACTCAAGTCACCTGCGGACCTTTCGAACCCTGCTCCAATATTAGTGTCACTGTTGGCACGTCCATCAAAGGACCGCCGGCACGCTCCTCGACGGGAACCACACTGAAAGGTGTTTTACTCAGTGGTCAAGGTTAGTAACGTATTATTTCCTTTGGTTAAGGCTTTTTGAAAACATGGCTCTGTAATTTCATACAGTGCATTGTGCATCATGTCACTAAATATATTGGCCTGCTACTCTTTATTATACACTATTATGTATTCCTAGTATCGTGCGGTCTAGCTTTACTTCGAAAATGTATATTTTGGAGCACAAAGAAGGTTTTATTCTGAGTCTCCCAAATGCAAGCTTTGCGAGGCATTGGTCTTGCTGTAATTATTATGGAATGGCGGTATTATTTTATTGCGATGAATAAATCATTTTATATGTCAGTACCAATCTGGTTCTGTTTGTGTTGTTAAACGTACAGGTAATTCAAAAATGGGATACCATAGCATCGTTAATTGCGACCAATAATTTCAGATGCAGTAACCGATATTACCACCCTGATCAATCGCATGCTTTAGTGTATTTAAACTTAATACGCCGCAGTAAGATTGTGCATCCAGAAGTTGAAGTTTTACAAAGGCGGTGACAAGGCTGTAATTTTTCTTCCTTTTCACTTCCTTTAATAAGAACTTTGTGGTGGTGCTGATAATGCATCTGTTCATTAGCGATCCAATGATGTGAAGGCGATGGGTCAGAAGGCATATAATCTTCTTTATTAATATTAACCGTGATATTAAAAACCTTATAGTAGTGCACGATTCATCGGTTATACTAACAAAAAACACAGATAGGATAAACTGAGGATAATATGCAAGATACAAAGTAATATTTTTGTGGTACAGAAACATGCTTGATATTGGTGTGTGCGCATTGGGTTCCTAACATTTATCAAATCAAGCAATGCGAGAAGTCGTATCGCGTAGAATGTATGTCGTCTTCAAATGAAGAAATGGTCTAACTATACTATGCTCTATTGATGCTAAGTCTTTCTCAAATGTTCTTTTTTATGCTTTGAAATCTTCATCAAGAGGTATGGAGGAAAATGGTATTTTTGAGAGCAGGGTTAATTAGGATGATAGAACGTAACTAATTTAAACATAACTAGTTCAGTATCCAAAAATGGCACAACTGGTTGTTTGCGAGAATGTTTAACTGTTCCGATAGGCTTACATCAAACGCTTATCAGGAATGACATGAGGGCAAATAGAAATGATAAAAATGCGCATGCACCGAGCGCAAACCATCCGGCAATGGAAGCGCAGCAAAATAGGTCACTTGCACACAGCAGTAATCACATGCAAACACATCCTATTTGATTTGTGGTGAGGATGAAAATTAAGATCTTCATCTGTAGCCATTTGTATGTACATGTGTGTTCTTTTTCTTCCACATTTTAAGCGTTACGGTTTAATTTTTTCCGTATTTAGCAACTAGCCAATTCCGTTGTACTGAAATATACCTCGATTTTCCAGGCCTTCTCCCTTGTTCGCCTATTTTAGACCTAATGCAGCTAGCACATATATCTTTAGTGCTGCGTGACTGTGTGCTTAGTAGATTAAAGTGTTGCCTGTTTATTCTACAACAGCATTTATCTTGGCGAGAATGGCAAATGCAAGAAGAGTGCTTTGTGTTCATTTGCATTTTTCGTCCGAGGAACGGTCGATTAAAAATATGTGTGATCGAATAACCCCCTAATTTTCACACCCTGCTCTTCAGATCCAAGTGAACCCAAGAATATCATTTTTGTCGCGAAATCACCGTCCATGGCAAGACTCCAGTGGGAGCCACCAACGAGGATACATGGCATTCTGGACGTCTACAAGGTGAAAGTGTGCAAGGAGTACACAGTATGCGACCGAAAGGAAAGCCCAGGTGGATGCATTGAGAACAGTTCTTCTGATGATTGGCTGGACTTTGAGACCACCGCAGACACCTCGTACTGCGTCGTCATCACGGCGAGCGCACGATGCGGTGTGGACGTCCTGACGAGTCTTCCAGCGACACTGGAAGTTAGAACGCCTTCTTTCGGTGAGCCTTCAAAGCGAAGATTTGTAGCTTATTTCTTCACGAGCCAAGGCATGTCGTGATCTGTAATGCCCAATAATCTGGGCCGCTGCTGAAAACCATGACGCAAAGTTGCGGACGTAGAGGGCCGATTCTGAAACCGGTGCATGACACGTCTGCTCGCAAAAGTTATAATGTGGGAAGTACTGCTCGTCGATCCTCAAGGTACTTCAATCGAATGCGTAGGTACGCTGGTATTGATGATGGTATTACATTCTAGTCCCTCAAGTGTAGCCTGTGCACGTAGGTATTATGCCTATTCCTCTGGGTTAGGTGTCACTGTCCGACCCAGAAGAGGGATGAGGCTCTCGCAAAGCTCAGGCGGGGTGAGGTAAAGCAAGAACCACCACTGTCACTTTATCGTTGATTAGTTTTGTAAAGCGCTTGCGTACGATTAGTGGTATACGTGTCAGAAAGGCTGTTCGTATAGTTCCGTGTTACTCCAAAACACATTTTCCAACGTCTGGTTTTAGAAGTGCAGTACAGGATATTAAAAGTTCCAGTCGCATATATCAGCGTTGCAGAAAGCGCTGTACGCCTGTACCTGTACCTCTACGTCAAGGTAAAACGAAACTGCTCGATGTGAAACATAGCTGCATGCATAGCTTCTGTCCTTTCATTTGTTCAGTGGGGCCCTCCTACTGTGTTGTCGCCCTGTTATGAGCGAAGCAAAGGATCCGTATTAACGCAGTCATCACGCTATAGGGCTGTCTTTTCACTAATTAGGCGAACAAAATGTCGGAAAAAAGTCGCTTCCGAAACGTGGTTTGAAGGGGTACTGTGTGGTGCTATTGTACGTAAACGTGTTATATAAACACAGTTTTCGTGCTTAAACATCTGATCATTTACGGCTACATGTAAAATGGCATTGCACACTATTTCTGCAAAACATTAGCTTTTTTTTAACCTCACTTTCATTGTAAAACAACTCTGCCATATTATCTTCCATTGTTGAGGTTACACAGAATGTTTAGTGAGCGAATGGAATGCATGTGTCAATTTGTTGAGGCGCATATTACTCTCAAGTGCTTTTTATTTAGAATACCGCATAGAAGTGAACGCAAATTTCAGGAGGAGATGTCAGTGTTCATAGAAATTACACCTTTATCCTCCCTCAAACGCAAATCTAAATTGTATGAAATTTTACAATTCTGGGGTTGATACATTTGATAGATCTATGCCCCTCAGTATGTGAAGCTAATTCTTGACTTTCGCTTGGATTATTGGAACGTAGTGAAGAAGGCAATTCCTTGCCAATAATCCGCTTTGAAAATTCATGCCACCTTCGGATGGGTGAAACCTTTGCTAGGCAACTAGAGTGAATACTTCAGTCATGGTATCGTGAGGGCATCTTCTCCTTCCAGAGTGAAATGATGCTGCGAAAAGTAAAAGCGGAAGCTAAGTGATTAGTGCATGTAAGTGGTGCTATGAATGCTCTGGTTGTTAGCCTTTTGTACATGCATGGCGTGTCGCATCATCGGAAGGTAGCAGAAAAATATTAACCGAGGAACGAGCGCAGCGAAAGATGTAAGCGAACGCGGAGCGCAGCGGATGATGAAAGACCCCAGGAGGAAAGCAGAGAAGGAGGGTATAGCGAAAGCGTGAGAAGAAAGGCGTAGTGCGGTGACGATGGGCACGACGTGGGGCCAGAGTAGCGGGCGTCGTCTGGGAGGTCTTCGCTCCGTTTGCAACGTGCCGCAGGAGACAGAGTGTCCGCGCCAGCCAATATATCGCGAAATGAAAACATGTACTATAGAGCTGCGCTCATATTTGGCATTAGGAATTGTCGTAATCGTCGGTGAATCGTTTCATTATAGAGCTTCTGATCAATAAAGAAAAATGCAAACTGGTTGGAGGGGAGCTTGTTTTGTAAAGAGTTGCAATACAAGTTGACTTTCATCATGTAACACAAAGCTAGAAAGATTTGCTCTTGCCTTCTCCGTTAAGAGGCAGCCACTTAGCCATGCAGGCACAAATTCCAAAGTCACGGAAGCTTGCGCTTGACCTGAGAATATATCTAAAGGTCTTGAGTGTGGGGAGGGGGCGATGCAATTTGGGTGCTCCAGCGTTCACAGGAAATGTAACTGGTTTATGGAGCCACAGAAGAACTTCGAAGGCTTTCATGGTTTCATACGAAAAGTACAATTCGGGACAGATCTGACACCAAGTTTAACATAAGTGATATACTTTTCATTGAAATCCTATGCGTAGCTTTAATTCCCCGTGCTAACAAGTGGGCTGCTGCGTAATGACGCTCTTTGTAATCGAATATAGCTTCGTTCCTAGATTTGTGTCTCGAAGCCAAAATATCGAAACCAATTTCTAGTCTTCCTGATTGTTTGATTTTTTATGCTAAACACTATACCTCCTGCTTTTGTTTCTCAATAAATTATCGTTCTGTGTGTAGATCTATTGTTCCTTAACTCAATACTGCAGCTATCATAGCTTAATTTTCCGTGAACTGTTGTTACAACTTGTTATCCAGGTTTTTTGGGTCAGGCATCTGAAGGTTCAGTGTTGTAGTGTGGTCGCAGTGGTATGGAGCTAGACCTGAATTAGTGAAGTACCTCAGGCAGGGATGAAACGCAGCTTTAGCCAAAACTTGTAAATTTATTTAAAACATACTTGAATGATTGATAACATAAGAGATAAAAAGTACAGGGTGGGGCGATTTCATAGCTTGAGGTTCCTTAAAGACCCCTTACTCACAGGAAGCAGAACTTATTGTCTTCTACACGGCGCGACCGCTCTGCCTTCTTTTACGTGAAGGATGAAGGTAGAAGGTATAATGGCTTGGTGAGCGAGGGAGAGAGATTGAATAAGCAACTTTATTTAGGGATTCGTTAAGCGTTGTCTTCGGGGTGGTTTCCTAGCTCTCGCCACGTTGACGGCCTGCGCTACCAGCTGGCGCTCGCTTGCGAGGATGGAGCTGGCTGGGGCTCTCTCCCAAAGCTCACGTGTGCGGTAGGGTTAGGGTGCGCTAAGGGGTTATTCTGCACAGCCGCCTACTATATCGTAAAGGGTGCCTTGTGCTCTACAAATGTGATGAAGTGGAACGACATGTAGGGGGTAAAGTGGTAGTTTCTAGAGGGGTGGGGGACGGATGTTTGGATTGCTCGGAGAATGCGCTATTGAGCTTTGATTAGCTTTCAACAGCGAAGCTGTTTAAGCCGGTGGTTGCACCGTTAGGTGTGCGCCGAAAAACCTTGCCGAGTGATTGCATCACATGCGTCGCCTAGCTACGCCTAGCACCAGCTGCAGCGAGCCTCGCAAACGCTGCGGGAGCCGAGCAGTGATGTCATCGAGGGCGCTGCATCGCTTCGCCTTAGCTCTGCGTAGCCGTGACCTCACCACGCCGTGCGGATTGGTCGCCGCCGTGACGTCAGGGTCCCGCTGGGTATATATAGCTGCGCGTGTCACCGCCGTGTCGACATCACTGCTGAGGGGAGTGGGGCGACCGAAAAAGATCGTCACTCCCGAGGAACAGGAAGCGCGGCGCCAAAGACAGCGTACCGCTGCTCGAGAGCGGATGAGACGACTTAGGGCCGATGCAGAGTATCGCGCTGGCGAAGCGGCGACTAAACGACAGCGAATGGCAGAAGATCCAGAGTTTCGAGACTGCGATAGGGAGCAAACCAGTTTGAGCAACCAGAAGCGTCGCCAGAACGATCAGGGCCTGCGAATCCTGGATAATTTCCAGCGGCAAGTGCGGTGAGCCACGGGAGGTGCCGACGGACAGTTTGCCGGTGAGCTTCTGAACAGTGAATTTGGACACAGTCGCCGAGTGTGCGATAGACTGTGGCTCGACACGAAGTTGTCTACTATTAGCTCCGTGCACGACTGCGAAAAGTGAGAGACTGCGGTGCGGGTAGTACGAGAAGCGTTTCCCGACGAAGCTATGCGGGAAACTTTTATACACTACAGTCCTCGTGCCACTAGTGCGAAAGTGCCCCAATTTTATGCGGGGGTGGAAATATTCTACGTTGCGACCTATAGTGTATGGTCGTTTGCTGACAAGAGACTAGATGGTGAGTGTGCCAGAACGTCTCTGTTGTGCCAGTGGCTCTGTTAGTGAAACCTTGAGCGGTGGGATGTGCCATCTGTTTGCCTGGGATGTCACAATGGGCTGGTGCCCACGTGATCTTTACTCGTCTCGTGGGGGGTTGAGGTCCATCTGGAGTATTTGCCAGGAGGTTCGGTGGATTATGCGGCAAGAGAAGTTGCGGCACGCTTCTGGGAGTCTCTTATGGCGGTGCCTGCAGTAGTCTGTGTGAGCGCCAAGGTTATTGCCACTTCCTCGGCGACGACGGTGTTGTCATTGGGGATGGAGACACTTGTCAGATGTTCTTGCCCTATGGTGACGGTGGATGTAGAGGCTCTACTGCCGGGGTACAGGGCCGCGTCGGTGTAAGCGTCTAGTGGATGGTTCCAGTACTGCTTCGTGATGGCTTTAGCCCTGGCACTCGTTCTTCCTGCCTTGTGGATTGGGTGCATGCTTCTCGGTAGCAGTTGAACAATGATACACGCTCCATACGCACTTGGTTATTAATGCAGTCGTTTTAAGTTGGTACTGCAGCGGCGCGTTAAAGCCCAGTCTGGCGAAGATTTGTTCGTCCCTTTGCCGTGGTGAAAACTCGTACCGGTTGATAAGTCAGGTGAGCCCGTACGAGCTCTTATGTGGTGTTTTGGAGCCTTAGCTTTAACAGCTTGTCGGTAGCCTGATTTGTAAACCCAGAGCCCGCTTGTATGCTTTTCATAAGAGGGTGTCGATTTTATTGACGTCGGTGGAAGTCAAGAGTGCGTACGGTACGGAGTAAATGACTCCGGAGACAGCGAAGGCTTCTCCAAGGCGCAGTGCGTCCACCTCCCCCATGCTTTTTGCTTTCAGCATTATTCTTCGGAGCATGTGCGTGCCTTGCTCGACGTCGTGACTTGCATGTGCGTATTGTCGTCGTGGTCTTCGCACTCCAGTGGTCTGGTTGCAATGCCCAAGCCTAGTTTGGCAATAATATAGTTGGGCAAATTTTTTATGCGGCAGCATTACATGACCCATTACGCGAAAATCAGTCGGTGTAGTGGGCATGGCCGAAAGATGCTCGCATTGACGTCAAATTCCTTAGACAGGTTCCTGTAAGCAAAGTGCTGGCTTTCAAAGAACAATCACGAAAATTTTGCTCGGGGTGGGGATCGAATCCAGTCCGCCGGGGTACCAGACGAGCACGCTTCCCAGAAGCCACGGCGGCTCCACATTTCTCGTTGCCTGAAGGTTTGCCTAATGCGTGCGTCAGTGCACACGTGACGGCTTAGCCCATGGGGAGGAAGTGGCGCCTCGTTATGAGCGTGTAAGAAAAGAGAGAAAAAAATTTATTGTCTAATTGAACTGTGCTGAGCGGTTCTTCGAGATATGAAGTCCTCGCGGGGAGGTAGTGTGTTGAGACGCTTGGAGCGTTCTGATTTGCCCTTAACGAGGCGCAGTTAGAAAATCAGGCGAGAGTTTGCGCGTAGAAGGAATGTGCGGATAGAAACATACGACCAAAGGGACTACAAAGCTTTGATATACCCACACGTAAGTAGACTAAGTGTCTCTGCCGAATTGTTTACCTTTAAGCTTGTCTATGTTGGCAAACGTTAAGCCTGGGTTCCTCGAATGCCTGTATTGAGAATCACTCGTGCTTTCAGACCCCCCTGATGTAACCAAGCTGACGTTACTCTCCACTGGGGATAACTACATCACCGTTGCCTGGGAAAGACCAAAGGCTAGCTTCGATTACTACTGGGTGTCCGTCACCGACGACAGAGGCGAGAAACACCCTAATGCTGGATCGTGCCCCATCGGCACAATCATTCGCCGAGACCAGACCCAGGTCACATGCACAGGCCTCGAGTCTTGCAGCAATGTGACCATAAGCATAGGTACACACAGAAACGGACCGCCGGAGCGTACGTCCATCGGAGTTGCCCTCCAGCACATTTTTGTCCCGGGTAAAGGTGAGTATTATTTGCATAACCCTTTGCATGAAATGGCTCGTTGTGAAGGCTCAACACGACACTCAATGTGTGCAAGAGCGCAAAACACGATACAATATATCTCAAACATCTAGTTTATTCCCACTTTGGACTTCTTTCCCTATTATGATATGCACAAAATTCGCAATTGTTGCTCAGGATTTGACAAATCTTGGCTCCTCACTAATGATATATTCGCATTTTATTGATAATGGTAAATGAATATGCCTTTTGTGCGAGCCAGTTGGAATGCAGTAAATGCTGAACGCTCTTTTTCATTCTAGGTTTGTATGGAGGATATTTTTGAAGGTATCCCTTTGAGAAACACTTATACGAGTTCAAGTTATGTGAAACAGACTCATTTGTTTAATTTGTCACTAATTTTAAACAAACGTAAATGCCAACGCTGTGTTTTATTGTAGTAGTGGGCACTCATTGAATAATATAACCAGTGATTCTGTATATTGACGTGAACACTACAAATCGACGGAAGGCAGAATGTTAGCTTTGTCTACACGGCTCACTTGACCGTAATGCATAATATGTTTTCAAGTATTGTAAAATTTGAACACAATCTGCGAAATGTTTCAGTGGTAGCGTAATGATGTGTACTTCCTTGCTACTCAGCATCAGATTCAACATAGAACACCACCACAGTTGGAAAATCGTCATTGCTCTTACGCCAATGGTGGGATCCGCCGGCAAGAGTGTTCCGAAAATTTCTAGCCTACAAGGCTAAAATATGCGACACCGTCAAGTCGCGCGGTACACAGTGAGGCATGACCGGCTACACCGACCTTTGAACCGAACCGAACGACACTGTCATAGGCGGGGAAATTGGCTACCTGCCCATATATATATATATATATATATATATATACCTTTGCTAACAATTTTCTATTTCTTTCTTTATGGCGAAAGCATTTATATCGACACTCCAGGCTAATTTTCGCTGTAGTCGTCGCCGTGCTGTTCCGTATTAAATCCAAAAGCATTATAAATGAGCGACCATACACTGTGGGTGAGGGAAACAACACGTAACAGTGAGCCGAAAGGGTTCGCCGCTTGGTGGGCATCATCTTCCCACGCGTTCAATATTTGGGTTAGTTGTAGGTCACGCAATCCAACGCGAATGGGAAGGAGAGCACGCGTCTTGTCCTCTAGCCCTGCCGTAGCGGTGAAATGACTGTGCGCGGCTGACACTTATGTGGCCCGCGTGCCATATCTAATTGTACGTAATCATTGGTGTGTGCAATGAGAAAGGGCGAGCAGGGATGGTTGCTGACTTCATGCGCACTGTCTTCCTTGCCGCGTTGTTTTTCAGCGCTTCTAGTGTTGCAGAGTTATGAGACAGATGTCATTGCAGATCACTGACAGGCGTTGCGCTGCTGAGCAGATGTCGCGGGATCGAATCCCGGCAGCGGCAGCCGCATTTCGATGGAGGCAAAATGCAAAAACGCCCGTGGGCTTGCGTTGTAGTGCACATTAAAGAACCCCAGGTGGTCAAAATTAATCCGGGGCCCTCCACTACGGCGTGCCTCATAATCAGAACTGGTTTGGCACGTAAATCTCCAGAAAAGAAGAAGCAGATCACTGACAGAGGCCGTCTGTAGGGGACATAAAAATAGGCAGATAATGATGAATGTGATTTTCGAAGTTGCGGTGAATTGCGCGGCTGTACGAACCGTTCGCCTATACTGCTGGTGTTTTTAATAATGCTTGCATTGTAAAAGCGAGTGCTCGAGGTCATCCAGTGAGGTATTTACAGGTTTACATGGTCCGTGGATTACACAATGCTTGCTATTTTAATTTTTGATGAATGTTTACTACAATTTATGTGGCCACTATAACTAACATATAGACTCGTGTAAGTACCGCACTTTCCTGTCGAGATTTTGACGAGCCTTGCATTGGCCCGGGTCATTTGACCTCATTTTTCTAACTACGAGTATGAAATCCGCCGTAAATATCCGTGATCGCCTCCTCTCGACATCCAGTAGCGGCGTGCGAAAGTACGCTGCGCGTGATAATTCGCTGTTGAGCCCGATGAGAATCAGCGCAAGCAACGCGATTGCTTCTCGGTTGGATGTCATTGTTTTTAATCATTGGCTGTCAAGTTGGGGGTGCGGCCCTTATAGGGGTGTGATCCCTTACACGGATTTACACGGTAAAGATCTTCCTTCGTGTAGTTGTCTTCTGCTTCGCTATCACTAATACTGCTCACTTTCCAGGCCAAACTGCATTCTTTTTTTAGTACTTTGAGTCCTAGTATAAGCGCTGCTGCGCATGACTTCTAAAGTTCTATTTATTCTGATTACGAGTGTATCCGGCTTGGCATCATTTCGGTTTCTGAGTGAATTTTGTATACAAGGTGTTTCAGCGAACACTTTCAAAAATTTTTAAAGGTTGCCTGTGGCAGATAGCATAATTCTAGTTCATGAGCTCGTCTACTCGAAGTGGTGGACATTACTTGCACGAAAAATTGAAATGCATAATCGACTAATGAATAAAATTCGCAAATTAACTTTTACTTAAATTTATTAAACCAATTAACCAACATGAGCCTATGTTTCAATTTACAAATTGTTGCTGCGGAGTTCAGATCTACTTGGAACTTATTCTGAGGGTGACACCAGACTCGAGACCTTGTTTCTCTAACGTTGCGGCAAAATGCATTGGCGTGTCAGTCACTTTCTTAGCAAAACACCGTTTTATGCATCGAAACACAAAAGTATGAATGGATATATAAATTATGGGGTTTTACGTGCCAAAACTACGATCGTACTATGAGGCATGCCGTAGTGGAGGACTCTGGAATAATTTATACCACCTGGGGTTCTTTAACGTGCACCTAAATCTCAGTATACGGGTGTTCTAGCATTTCGCCCCCATCGAAATGCAGATCTCGCGACCTCATGCTTAGCAGTCCAACACCATAGCCACTAAGCAACCACGGCAGGTAAGCACAAAAGTGGCTGGAACGCCAATGCATTTCTCCACAATGTTGGGGAATTAATATCTCGAAACTGGTGCCATCCTGAGAATAAGTTCCTAGTGCATCCGCCTTGCGAACTCCACGGCTAGAATATGTAAATTGCAACATGAGCCGTAAGGTAATACGTTAAAAACGTAATTAGTGATTTTTTTTAAATAGTCGATTATGCATTTCAATTTTTGTTCAAGTAATGTCCGCCTCTTCGAGTAGACCAGCTTACGAACTGGAATGGTGCTACCTGCCACAGACAAGCTTTAAAAATTTCCGGAAGTTTTTGCTGAAACACCCCGTATTTATGGCCTCTGCATGCAAGAGGCGATGTGTCCATCCCTAATGCGTAGATGTCGCAAAACATTAGAAGAGCTTTTCTTTTTTATTTTTTGGCGCCAGTCGTTAGCGTTGCCTACTGGAAAGCGAATCAATATTAAGACACATATCACTCACGTGCTTTTCACACGGCGTTGATAGAAGACTCTGCCAAAGGGGTCACTGAAATCTGCAGGTTTGTTTTACACGGAAAGTAATTTGAAGTGAGGTGAATATACGTCAACATATTCATTCTCTAGGCATAGGCTATCCATTAGTTGGCTACATCCTTTTCTTTAAAAAATATTAGAAACTTTGTCCTGTGTATATATTTAAATATATTGTGTCTGTGCATGGTGTTCTAGCTGAAATTTAAAAAAATGCTTATGTGAGGAAACATGCATGAGGTAGCCGCCGCTGGTGCTTCTAATGCGCTTGTCCTCCTATGGTCAGGGTTTGCCGAAATAAAGCGAAAGTATAAATTAAAATTCAGAGCCCTGTCGAGAAAATGGGGGCAAGCGAAGCTTGTGGCAAGATGACAGTCGCCGGCGTTCCACTTCGTTTGCCCTGAACTCAGGGTCGGTGGCTCTTCGCTGACGTTTCACCTGGCCTTCGGAAGCCCTCACGCTAGAATTGGACAAGCTTCGGTTAGCCCTATTTTTTCGACAGGGAAGGGCTGGTGATTTTGCCTCTGTGGGTACCACGTGTGACAAGGGTAGTTCAAGGGAGCGTTACAGGTCTCCGAGCCCACAGGGTTATGTGTGATTCAACTTTGACCCTGTCTGCACTATCACCAGGATAGGCCCACTTTTCAGCGTGACACCATCACTACCGCCACCACCGCCGACACTTGTTCACGCTACCCCCGGGAAAGCTCCGGAGAGTTTTCATGTTATTGAAACAGGGTTTTCATGTTATTGCCCTGTAGATCAGAATTCACGACGAAGATCGGTATTGAAGCTTAAAAACTTCATGCGTTTGTGCTGCACTGGGAGGCACCTGCGAAAGTTGAAGGCGTACATGGCGAGTTCCGAGTAAAAATGTGCAAAATCTTCAAGTCACGCGTTCCAGGCCATACAGTGGGGAACTGCTCTGAGCGTCGCAGGTCAGCGACCTGGCTGAAAGTGAACTCGTCGTGTGCGACCTTCTGTATGCTGGCGATGGCAACCTCCTTGCATGGCGCCGACATTCTTACCAGCCGCCCATTGACAATGGAAGTGACGGCGCGTTCTTCTGGGGAGGGGATACTTCATTGAATCTTAAAGTGCACGAACATGCTAAGTGACGTTGCACAAATTTCAGAGCACAATATAGCATACTGCACACTTTTTTGTTGTCAGAGTAACTGCCAGCTGTAGTAGTCGTGTTTAGATTTTGGCTAAAAAAGGAAGGAAGGTACGGAACGATGCCCGCGGCCCTCATTTTCATTCCACCCTGTGTCCTTAATTATATCGAACCCCTCATACAATTACTTAGCGTGTTTAGTTGGCACTTGTACTACAGCTTACATTCTGGCTGTCTCATTGAGTAGTACTCATGCAATACTATTCAGCTTGCGCTGCCGGAGGACACGTTTACACAAGCTTGTCCAAAAATGTCTATTACAATGAAGAATACCTGTTCTAAATAATATTACGCGCAATAAAGGCTGAAAGCTATTGACAAAGCAGATTTACAATCCTGTCTTAAGTGTGTAGAGAATGTTCGTTACGTATGAAAATGTTTCATTAACACGTCATACTAATATTTCACACACCTCTTGTCAGACTGTCAGCAGAACCTGTGTTACAAGTGGGTGGCCTGGCGCGGAAATACCGTCCCAGAAAACGCGGTGCCAGGCGGGCAAGACAAGGCCGGCACCCTGTACGTCTGCCGGGCCAAACACGAGGGTCTATTCATACCGGGAAAGTTTGCATCCTGGCAAAGCACGTGCTACGTTCCATACAACAGAGGCGAACAGAGCTACAAGGATTTCGAGGTGCGCGGACTTTTTTAAGCGCTTTGAATGTTCTCCTTTCGTATCACTGACCCAGCGTACGAAAACAAATGAAAAAAAGAAAAGTACAGCCAGGCAACAATGCGTGTTGTGCCACTTGTTTGAAACTTCTTTCGTCTTGAAAATGAGTTCTTGCAGGGCTGCTGTAGCGTCGCCAGCAAAAGTTTGGGGATTGAATCTGCCGCGATTACTTTTTTTCGCAGCCCGGGGAGCCTAACGACGTAGGCGTTTGCATTAGCTACGGTTAGTGCTAAATCATGTAGTGTGCAGTAATGATGACTCGCGTCTCCTTCAGTGGTGGACATATAGGGATTTCACTTGTAGCACTAATGCGTCCATTGCAATTTGACTTCTAGGAAATTTTAGCCCGCGTGATTGCAATGCAAATTATGTGCCTGGAGCGTCGGGGTGCCGTAGTAAGATTAATTGCAGATATGGCACCGAAAAAGTGCTCATGTGTGCCGGACAGGTCCGATCGCACGAAGAAACAATAATAAATACTTCCGGTAGAGTTTTCGCAGATAAGCGGTGGGGTGTCAAAATAGCGAGAAATGAATGCGTTAGTTTATATTTGAGTGGAGGAAAAGCGTAGAAGGCGTTTGGTATTATAATACTAAAATTGTTTTCGGGCACTGTCAAGTGGTAAACAGATTCGGAAACATTAGTAGGTTGACTTGTTTTGCCTCAGCCACAATTAGTAGGCAAATACTTTCTCCTAAACGGACAATTACTGAATAATAACAAGAATAAACTGACCGCGAGACCTAACAGTGTACAGAGATACAAAAAAAAGAATGATGCAGAGACAATTAAGTCTTGTCACGTGTGGGAACGCGAAAGCATTGCACGATTTGTAGACCTCCAAACGCCATGAACAAGGTCATGTTGTACACTCATAACGTGGCGCCACCTCCTTCCCGTCGGCTGCACTGTCACGTGCCCAATGACGCACGCACTAGGCCGCACCTTTAGTCAGCATGAATTGCGGAGCCGCCGTTGCGTCGACGAAGTGGGCTCGTCTCGCACCCCGAAAGCCCGGGTCCGATTCCCACCCAGACTGAATTGTACAGAGTTTTCTTTTTAAAGCCATCAATTTACGTTGTTTACCGGCACCTCCCTGAGAAATGTGACATCAATCCGAGCATGTTGTGGCGTTTTTTAAACTTTTAATTCGCCGTCGGCCATTTCTGGTACCATCTTTCGTTCACACACACTAAGGCATATTTTCGCGTTATGGGGCAAATAATGGTTTCGCATGATTAAAACAGTAATATAGTGTAACACGGTAGCCTTTGTAATACGTGGGCTAAAATATCGCCTATGCTATTTCATATCACTATTACGCAATACCTAAACATACGTGGTATTTTGGGCTTTCGTTTGGCATCGTAAACATATTGTGCCAGAGAGCCCTAGTTTCAGGGTATAACAGTGCAATGTCAAGATCTCCCAGCGTAGGCTTATTGCAGATGTGCCATAATCAGCACTTGTTCCTACTCAGGTGGATAATAGCGGGGTTAAAGATTATTTCAGCGATGTTATAGTCATGCTTCTCAAGTTTGAAGATGAATGAATGAATGAATGAATGAATGAATGAATGGATAAACCTTTATTTCCTTTATTAAGAAAGGGGAGGGGCCTGGGGGTAGAGAGGGACGTCTGATACTTTTGGAGAATGCAAGGCTCTTCAGTTTCGCAAAGAATCATTCAAAGATATTGCTTGCGAAGAAATGCGTTGCATGAGTAGCAAATTTCAAAACTTTTATTGTAGAAGGATAGACGATTATTATCGGCACATTCTTCCGCGAAACTAGCTCTGGCTCAGCGTAATACACGATGCACGGGAATTGGTAATATTTTATTGCGTTAGCAATTAGACGGATACTCCAGGCGGATGTGGGCCGTCGCCATCGCCGTGATGTTCCGTATAAAGTCGAGGTGTGATAACATCGTCCTATCTTGAATGCGATCTGCGATGGGCATATAGTGCGCCGAGTGCTGGTAGCTTCGTGTGCGCTGTGTTCTTGCCGCTCAACGAGAGGGAGCACGAAGGTGAATTCCCTCGCTGCTGCTGCCGCCGCACTTGCTCTCCTCCAGAGTTTTGACAGCGAGTTTCCGCGGTCATCGAGTGAGATTTGCTCATGTTTGCTTGTGAGTGCATGATACCATGCTTGTTAATTTCATTAGTATACGAATACTTACAAGTTTATACGGATGATAAAACTACTATCCTTACTTCGTGTAGCTGTCTACTAATTTCATATCGCAATCACTGCTTCGCCTTTAGGGCAAAGCAGCAGGCGTAACATTGGCTTGTGTTCCATGAAGTGCTTTCCTGATTTTGCAGGTTCTTGTCGCAGCGAACCCCAGTTAAATGTGTGCCGGTTTCCCACGGTTCCCAACCTAGCGGATTCATCCAGGTTGACAGTACCATGGCCGGCGAACGCCTGTACATCGGCTGCACTGTGGCCAGCTAACCAATGGGAAAGTCCTCTGGTCGGACGGTTACCTCTACATACCTTATTATAGACGAGGACGACTAGTACGAATCACTAGTCATCAATTCCATGAACTGCTCAAATGCTGGCTTGAGTAATTTAAAGGAATTTGTTGTGTTTATTAACTAATTAGAAGACGTAACGCAATTGTTAGAATCAACGTTAAGCGAAGCTGTGTTTAAAACGTGTCAGTAAATTGTTATGCCGGATCGCTCAAGATGCGTGCAATATTGTTTTATATTCAAATTCGCGCGAGGAACCATCGAGGTTCTAGCCCCATCGCAGGAACTTGGTCAGTGGACTTCCCGTTAACACATGTAACTGTTTCGGTTTTGCACAGCGTTTCACTAGCAAATACATGCCTACCCAGAACGGCGGCAAGACGTGGAGGCACCCACCACGCGACCGCGAATAACACCATTTCATGGATCAACCTTATTCATTTTTATGTTGTGTCCAGGATCGAACCACTTTCAACGGCGATAAACAGACTTTGCAGATGCGTATGTCAGCGTGTGGAACGGTAAGGAAAGTGTCGCGCTAATAAAGAAATTATGCGCTTGTAGACGTTTATTTGTTGCAGTGAGGACATTCAGGTACCGGTCATTTGCTGTTTCGTTGCGTTATTCTGTAAAGAACAGAGTTGGCCACAGGTAGATCTGTATAGTAGCATCGGAGATGGCTATATTAGTTGCCTTGCTATGCATGTACTGTCTTGTCGTGAAAAAAAAAAAGAAACACATTAATGCCCCGAAAGTGCACAGTAGGTTACGAGGGACGCAGAAGTGAAGAATATAGTGTTAACTCTGACCACCTGGTGTTCTTTAACGTGCAAATAAAGCATGGGAAGACAGTGCGTTTGCAGTCAGTCCTCGCCAGAAATCGGTCTCCGCAGCCTAGAATCGCACCCCCGACCTGGGAGTAAAATTGAAGCAAGGCAAAGGCACACAGGCAGTCATTGTGTGGCCTAATGTTAATAAGATGTCCCTGAAAATGTCTTCTCATGAGAACAGGCAGCTCCTCATTTTATTGCACAGGTCGCATCGTCCCGAAAGTGAACATGAAGAAGATCGTTTCGAACGTCTGTGGCGCGCAAGGCAGCGCCCATACATTGCCTTAATGGCAATGTATGGCAAAAGCAACAATTAGAGGTGGTGTCATAGGTGTATTATATTCGGCTCGCAAAAACGAGTCTTGCCTCCATATTTTTGAACGTAGGTCCACTTAAACGCTCAACCTCCACTCAAAACATTTTATAGCAGCACTGCCCGTTTACGAAAGTGTCCACTGCTCTTCAATGATGATCCACGGCAATTCTTGAGGAGAGCAGCGTTTCCTTCAGGCGAGGGGTTGCACTGAAGTCATCTCGGTGGAGTGGATGATGCGCGTCGAGTCCAGGATCAGAATATACTGAGGTCAGGCATAACTGCTGAGTATTGACGTGCATCTGGTATGTGCTTTGATCGCGAAGCATTCGCCTCGGCTGCTGAGACACACGCTTCGACGATCCATGGTGTTGTGGACGGGGAGTATCTACGAAGAGAACGCGTTTTTTAGCTTTTGCGCCCCGAGGTCACAAACAGTACGTTGGCTAATGCGTCAGAAACCAAGGAGCTTTAGAAAATACTTGCGGCCGAATGAAGGTAACGTTACATGGGCGGAGCGTCTGCTCCGCATATATTGCTGCGTGATATAGTACGTCAAGGTATGCCAGTTCTTGGAACAAATAATGAATAAATGTAGTTTTGAGCTATGACAATTTACATCTGCTAAAGCGCGTCTTATTGTTGGCAAGCATGGACGATCGGCCCTCCTTGTGGTATATACTATGGAACTATTAAGCACGTAGAAGACGCGGTCATCAACGAAGCCACAAAAAACAAATTCAACAAATGTTTCAAGGGCGGAGCTCTTTAGGGGCCCGGGATGTCATCCCTCGTCGGTGGGTGTTACCCGCAACACAAAGTCTACATAAGGCATAAAATTCTCCTAAAATACCCCTTAAAGAGATAAAATTAAACTAAACAATTATAAAATAATACAAAATAAGGAAGACATGTATACACGCATTCATTACTCCAAAGAACGAAAACTTGATCGTTAATGCCAAGCTGATACCAAAGCAAGTCAAGAGAGGGCGCCACAGCGGCACAAGTGGAAAGATCCCGCTAGGGCGTCATGGACAGGTAACGTGGCAATGCGGAAACAGGCAGTCATGTATCGATTACGCCGTAGTCTCAGAAATCGTCTACGAACAACTAGACCAAATGATAATAGACGAAAATGGAAAAAATAGCCTGGGAAGCGATCATAGACGTTTAGCATTAAAGTTTGGGCGAGATACCAGCGCACAACATGAACCAATAGCCTCAGAGTTTTTAAAAATGAATGACCAGCAAATAACAGAGATCGCAAACAACATAGAGAAGAAAATTGAGGCTTTTCCTACAGCAGTCTGGGAATATAAGGAACTGGTGGAGGTTATGCAGCATGAAATAAGGCGGACACGGCAAAACAATTGTTGGATTGGAAAGAGGAAACCACGTAAGTGGTGGAACAAGGAAATTAAACAAGCTATAGAAGAGCGTAAAGAGGCATCTAGGGTTCATCGAAAAGCCAAAAAGTTGGGATTACAAGAAGAAGAGGTGCTCCTTAGATGGAATACATACCGAGAAAAGAAAAGGGTTGCGAGTGAGCTCGTGCAAGAGAAAATTAAATGCGCAAGTGAACGTTGGGTGCATACCATTCACAAAAGAGACAAAGGCGCCCCAAAAAGATTCTGGAACAATATAAAAGCACTCGGAGCTCCAACTAGAAACTCGCAAACGGCTATAAGGGATGAAGACGGTAACATCTATGAAGGCGATGATGCGCTGCGGTACATCACAGACGTTATCAGGCATAACTTCGGCACGAGTAAAAGCGTAGTTCAGACAACAGATCCAGCAACAACAGAGAGGCCTGAGAGATCAAAATTTAGCATAGAAAGCTTTTATTGGAAAAAGGCAGCAGAAAATGTCCCTAACAACACGGCAGCAGGACCCGATGAAATCCCAATACAGCTAATCAAAAACCTCGGTCCTAAAAGCAAGGTACTGCTGACTAATGCCATAGAGCAAGTGATTAGAAGAAAGAATATTCCTGTTGGATGGCGTGAAAGCAAGATGAATCTCATCTACAAAGGCAAAGGAGATAAGGATAAGACGAGCTCGTACAGGCCAGTTACAGTAACGTCGGTGATATATAGAATGGCAATGCAAGCCATAAAATTAGAACTGTCGAAGTGGGTGGAGGAAAACGGTGTATTGGGGGAACTACAGAATAGGTTCAGGCCAGGCAGACGCTTAGAAGACAATATGTTTGTACTAACTCAGTGCATAGAGATTTCAGTAGCTCAGAAAAGACCTTTATGGATAGCATTTCTAGATATTAAAGGAGCTTATGACAACGTAGACAGAGAATTGTTGTGGGATATTCTTCAATACGAAGGCATAGATGACGATTTCGTGGAGCTGCTGAGGGAGATATATCGAGACAACCAAGTACAAGTGGCATGGGAAGGCCGAAAAGGAAATGAAAGGGTGGGAATTCACCAAGGATTGAAGCAAGGATGCCCTCTGTCACCATTGTTGTTCACGCTTTACGTCAAGGGCATAGAAAGACGACTGGAAAACAGCGAATTAGGTTTTGATTTATCCTACATGCGTAATGGACAAATGGTGCAACAGAAGGTCCCTGGACTGATGTACGCAGACGACATTGTGCTACTAGCAGACAATAAAAAAGATTTACAGATACTTGCGAATATCTGTGGGAACGCAGCGACAAATCTAGGCCTTAAGTTTAGCACAGAGAAATCAGGGATTATGATCTTTAATGAACACACGAGTAACTTCGTGGTGTCAATTCAACAGCAAGTAATACCCATAGTGAAGCAATATAAGTACCTCGGCGTACACATAAACGAAGGAAAGAATTACTCAAGCAACCACCAAGATAATCTGAAAATAAAGGGGAAGCGGAATGCAGCAATAATGAAACACAGAGCACTGTGGGACCACAATAAGTATGAGGTGGTGCGTGGAATCTGGAAAGGAGTAATGGTGCCAGCGCTAACATTCGCAAATGCCATTATATGCTTAAAATCGGATATATTGGCGGGTTTGGAAGTTAACCAAAGATCAGTAGGCCGGTTAGCTTTGGGAGCACACGGTAATACGACAAATGAGGCAGTGCATGGTGACATGGGTTGGGCCTCTTTTGAAGTCAGAGAAGCACAAAGCAAAATTAGTTTTGAAGAAAGGCTCAGGAACATGGATGAAAATTAATGGGCGGTTAAAGTGCACAAGTATCTCTATATGAAAAGCATGGACACAGAATGGAGGAAGAGGGCAAGGAAGTTGGCAACCAAGTACAGGATAATCGAAACTGTAAATAGACAACCAGGGGTCATCAGAAAGAAAGTGAGAGAAATAGAGACCGTGAATTGGATGCGAAGAATGGAAACGAAAAGGACAATGGAGATTTACAAGAATGAGAAGAAATTAGAAGGGAAAATCTGTACGATAACACAAAGGGCAGTGCCTTGCTATTTGAGGCTCGAGCCGGTTGCCTAAGGACGAAAACATATCGGAACAAATATTCGGAACTAGATGAGACATGTGTATGCTGCAGTAACGATCCAGAGACCACTCAGCACATCCTAATGGAATGCGACGGGATCCACCCAGCGAGAACCGTAGGTAACGTGCAACTCCCAGGAGCACTTGGGTTTAAAGTGGAAGGAAACATAAACAGATCAGCCGTAGAGATCAGCAAGAGACGATTAGAATACTGGTGGAAAAAAAGCAGGGAAAAGATGGATACGACCTGATCTCTTAAAATCATAGGCAGCCGTACAAGGTAAATTTTTGAAAAAGAAAAATAATGAGAGGTATACAAAAATGCTAGATAAAGAACATATATAGTATACCTGATTAGATCAAGCAGGCTAGGTGACTATTTGTCGCCGCCCCGTTTCAAAGGGGATGCCAATAAATCATCATCATCATCATCATTATCATGCTGTGCTCCGGGACGCTATTTCCCGTCATGGACGCCGAGCAGCAAGCACGCTTGGAGAGACAGCGGACGCTCGCCCGTTTTCTTCTTTCTGGGGTTTTACGTGCCAAAACCAGTTCTGATTATGAGGCACGCCGTAGTGAAGGGCTCCGGATGAATTTCGACCACCTGGCGCTCTTTAACTTGCACTACAACGCAAGCACGCGAGCGTTTTTGCGTTTCGCCTCCATCGAAATGCGGCCGCCGCGGCCGGGATACGGTCCCACCATCTCGTGCTCCGCGCAACGCCTTAGCTGACTGAGAAAAGACAGCGCCGACGCCGGGCTGATCAAGTGGTGCATGCCCGCGAAGCTGAAGTTTCTCGCCAGCCCAGGCATGCTAATCCCAACATCTTGAAAAGAATAGTCAAACACAAGGAAAGCACAAGAGAAATATCGGTAAATAGAAATAGTTCATCGTAGTGCCGCTCAAAGAAGGAATTGGTAATTTGACAGTTATACAACACGCTCGAGATCTGCCGCGTTATTTCCCATTATGGCATCATTTGTTGCCACTGGGATGAAAAGGTTTAGCAAAATACCGCCATCAACCGAAGCTGATTAGTTATTCATTAGACTGCAAGATTTTGTATGGGTACACTGTGCGTCCTCCGGATGGAGTGCGGTCGCAGCAAGTTGATAGTGGTTAGAAACGGTTAAAAACTGTCAAGAAATTTAGGCGAATGAGGCCGATAAGGCGTCGCTCTAAAAATTTTGCGTGTTTCTACGAAAATCGATGCAGCGAGCCCCTTAAAGACTTTTTGACAGATATTTACGGATATCCCGCATGCGGAGTGACGCACGCAGATGCAGATGGAGCTTCGGGACAATCAAAACCATGTTTAACATAACCATAACCACATTTACGCAAGCTTACACAAACATTAGGGGGAGCAAACAGTCAGACAGTGTTACGTGTAACATGCAGAGTCACAGGTTAGATTAGAAAAAGGGCAGATTGCTGTAACCACCCATGACTTCTAGCCTGTGCAGTTTTACTGGTGTGAATGATCAAGGCGTAAATCATCAGCATCGCACCTAGCAGGCCCTATGCTTAACTGGGACAGGCCTTAACTTTCTGTATGTTTAATAATGCTACTTTTTACATCTCTCTAGTTGTGTATATCTAGACTTTGTGTGCGGTAGAGAGAACAATATATGTTATTTCCAATACGCAATATTGAAATGTCTGCTTGGTTGATAGCCGTTGTTTACACGCACACACTCGCACTTTCACGGAGGACTCTACACTTGCACAGCACTGCCTTGTGATCGCTGTGGTAGACGGTCAGAGGCTCTGCTGTTGCCGATACATGGGAGCGGCCTTACGGGCACCATCGCGCTCGCGCTTACGTTTGCGTACGGCAGCCTCTTCTGCCATGCGCTGCTCCCGCGGCCTACCCATGGTGACGGCCGGGAATGCATTGCGTCAAGCGCGTAATGCAGTGCAGTTACATACAGTTCGTCTGGGTAGCATGGCGTTGCAGTTCGATTGTTCTATCGGTTCAACTGCGAAGGTAAGCTGTAGTATTCTACGATACGTATGTCGTGCGCCGTTGTTCTATTGTGTGCGCACATGCGCAGCCATTGTTCTATTATGTGCGCAGATGCGCAGATAGTTCCATTGTGTAAGTTAGCTTTCCCGCAGTGCATTAGCGGTGCTCACGGAGGAACCAGTCAGACATAGAAAGCTTCGCTTTAAAATATTTAGTCAAAAATTTTGTAACGTTCCTTTTTTTAATATGCCAGAAACTTTCTTGTTGAGCTGTTTGCTAGTAATGAATAATGAAAGCAGCTGGTGTGATGCCGAGTTTGGGATGGTCGTAAAAATTGGAGGACGCTTAACCTTCGCCTTTAAGAGGGGAATTCGATAGCATTCAAAGATCCCTGATTGCTTTTCAGGCTTCCCGGCAACTGCAGCTTATGTAACCGTGATTTTTACCGAGAAACGCTGGCGGCGAACGCTACGCACGAAGGCGAGCTTTCTTCTAGAAACGCAGCCTCTTGCGTGGGTTCAAACTTCTGTCATTGTTTCGCACTTTTAATATTTCAGTCTGAGAAGATTTAACATAAAAGGCATGTGCTGTCGGTGTTTTGTTTTAAGACATTTGTTTGTGGGCTGTCATTCGCCAAATCCCGAGGAATAACGTTGTCAAGAATCTAAGACAAGGTATGAGTAACTCAGTGTTGTACGGAACGGCGAACCAGTTCCTTTTAGGAGGAACGGAGGAACGCCACCGTTCCGTTAAGGGTCGGTGCAAGTGTAACGGTGACTCCTTAGGTTTACGAAGGAACGGCAAAGGTAACGGCGTTTCTTCTGTAAACGTCCCACGAGATTGAACAGACGCACGCACGTACGCAGCACATCATGCAGGGCGGATGAGCGACCACGTGAGGCGCAAAGATCTACCGCTCACCTGTCACGGGACTATGGTGCATTTTACAGCGTAAGCTGTTATGGGCTCATTTCAATAGCCGCTTCGGTTCGCGATGGTATCCGCCGCGGGTTGGGGACCATAACCGTTATCGCCGGAAATGCGAAAAAAGTTCTCGGTTCCCGCCGGGATCGAGCCCGCGCACGCTGCGTGGGAGCCAGATACTCTACCACTGAGCCCCGAAAGCGCTTGCTATCGGTCAGCGGAAGAATGCCCTATAAACGCTCCCTATAGGCGCAGAGGACCCGAGCCTCCTGCCAGTATGGTGGCGCCATCTAGGTAAGGCGCCTGCAAACGCAGCGTGCGCAGGAGCAGACGACGAGTTGCGATTCAGACTAGGCGCGCAATAAAAAAACACGATCCCCAGCCTCCGCCAGTATGGTGGCGCCATCTAGTTATGGTGCCTGCAAACGCAGCGCGCGCAGGCGCAGACGACGAGATGCGATTCAGACGAGGCGCGCAATCAACGCGATTCCGATGTAAGATGTGCGCCACGTATTCTGGATACCTCTTCCGTACACGTTATGGCGTCTCCTCGCAAGGTACGAACCGCTATGAAGAAGCGAATCGTAGAGCTACGTGGCGGCTACAACCAGGCATCATCGGGCTCAGCAGACTGCTGTGCAGAGAGCATTACAAGCCGCAGCTCGCCGTCGACGCCGGGCGGACAGTTCAGATCGTTCTCGTCAAAACGAGGCCAAGAGATTTTGTCGCGAAGACCCTGGTGTGCGTGGTGCCGAAATTGGAGCTACTCTTGAGCGGCTCCACCAGCTTACGCTGTGACTGTGCTGCGTGTGCCGCGGAGGCCTGTGACTTTTACTGAAGACATGATCACATATTTAGAAGCACGCACCTCACAATCACACTCAAGAGAAAGCAACGATGCTATGTGTGCGCTACAGTACATTTAAAAAGGATAGTACTTTTTTGACAAAGAAAGCGGTGGCCTGTTTGCGCACTTTCATGTATTCAATAAAACATTTGTTGAAGTTGCCGCTTTTCTGCGTCTTCTTTCACATCCTCGTAATATATGCGTTTAATCGTTGCTGAGTACTTGAGTGGCTTTGCTGTTGTTTATGTTTTATCGTCTCCTGCTTAAACTAACGTGGATGAAAATGTAACTTTGCTTCCAGTAGCGCTCCTACTCGTCAGTGCTTTGTCCGTGTAGTCTTCTCTTCAGTGCCGCAGAAAGTTGTTCACGAGTGTAAACACCAGCAAATTGCTTACACGAAATAAATGAAACAACGGACATGCAAGTGCACACGAAGATTAATACAAAAACTGGGAAAACAACAAGACATCCGTGGTCAGCACTAGCTGACATTTCTTGTATGGTTTCTTTATTGATATTCAAATAACGCCAAGTCGAGTATAAGACTATTTGGCACCAATAATAGAAAATGAGAGAGTTTGGAGAGCCACACGTTTCGTGTAAATGCTAGTGCTCTTCTGTCTCTGTTCTTTTAGAGAGCCATGAAACTTCCAGCAAATAAGTTCTTCGTAGTAACGCTTACATGATGAAACTTTGCTGAATATTCCCGGTGCTGTAACTACATATAATGAAATCTGTGAAATACTGGGATAAGAGTGCTTGATGAGGGGCCTATTTTTTCTGCTTTGCAAGATACCGTTTGAATATTCGGTTTCTGTGAAGATCGTGTTGACTGAAACCAACAATTCAACGCAATTACAACAGATGTCGTGGAGAAAGTTGTGGTGTGTCATGAATTGAGCAGTCATTCAATAAATATATAAAAAGTATACATGATTGTACATGAGGCAATAAGGTTAAGATACTGTGGAGCTGTGCACGGCGCACTTCTTCCTTACAGTACCATCTTTCAGTCACGCCTCCTACGCCGACTGATTTTAGCGTAATGGGTCATATAATGCTAGCGCATAAAAATTTGGCCCAACTCCAATAATGCTAAACTAGGTTTCGGCATGGCAACCAGACTATTGGAGTACAGAGACCACGATGACAATAGTACCCGCAGACTATTTCACCAATATATGCCAAGAAAACGGCTGAAAATTCAAACAAAATCCTGGGCACCCTTCTTGAAGGAACCACTGGGGTGGTCAACTAGTGACGCCAAGAACAATGACAATTTCATGTCACAATTCGCCTTCTTTTGCAACGCACAATTTAATCCGCCTCAGTTTGAAGAACTCTGGTATTTCCGAGAAATTACCAACCAGAAGCTGTCCCTGGAAATGCAATTGTAAACGAATTCAGCGAGGGTCGCAACGTTCATATGGGGACGGGTAACCAGCGAAGCTGTTTGGGTTGCATACGTGGGCTGCACACACTATGAAATCATACATTTTTTTTCATACGGCACCACACTACGCCGACACTAGCGCCGCCGCGGTATCGCACCTCCCATGGATCTTCCGCAACCTCAGCTGCAGGCGCGCCGGCACTTCCGACACGCATGACGTTATAAGCACTGAAGCGCAGGCCACGTGCACAGGTGCAATCGCCACACTGTTTCCCCCTTCAATTATTCGTCAAACATAATTTAAGCAAATAAAGCGCATGAAGGCCAAGTTGCTACACTAAGTGCATTTCCTTATACAGTATATATGCACACGCTGCAACTGGCTCCGTAGTTCAGGTTGAGAAACTCGCGTTAAAACCTAGCCGTCACACCGGTGAAGTTGGCGCTAGCGTTGCCGAGGCGTGACCGAAACCGTTGTCGGTATACTGGAGGGCAAGACGACGCTGTTGCAGGCATTGCGCTTCGTTTTCCCAAAACTTCGGGTTGGCTGGTTCTTCGCTGACGTTTAGCCTCAACATCGCGCTCACGCAACTAGGGGTCCGCGACCCTCGGGTTCGGAAGTCCGCGGCCATCGCACTCACGCAACTCGGGTTCAGAAGCCCTGCACGCTAGAATCGGCAGGTCGACGACGAGCCCTTTCCCGAGCAAGTTCGCGGTGCCGTTACTCAAACTCAGCCTGCTCCTCGGCGGAACGCACCAGGCACGGCCTTGCCATCCGATCGCCGAAACTGATCTGAGGCGAGGGAAGCCCGGCGGAGCGCGCGCCATCCGCCTTTCTTTTGCTTTCTCTTCCTGCGACACACCAAACGACCCTGGTAGTTCGCCCGCGTCACGTGATCCGGTACACGAACATAATACAAAGAAAGAAACCAGAAGAAAAAGTTCCACAAACATGCAAAGTTTGGAAATCGAACCCACGACCTCTCGGTCCACGACGATAGATCGCCGAGCGTTTAACCCATTGCGCCACAAACGCATTTGCAGAGAGCTACACAGACGCGCCTTATATATCTAACACTCCTCCGTGTACCCGCGCTCTTGCTCGGGGCGGTGCCGCCGCCTACGAGCAGAAAAGAGAAGTACTGCATTATGACACTAACGCGCACCGACAGTGAACGCTTCGGTGGTCTCAGCACTACGACGCCTCGATGCCAGCATTCGAAGGGACGCTGGCATCAAGAAGCACTACCAACGCCACCTAGGTGGCGTTCACCGTACTCTGCACAGCGGAGCGTGGCCTCCGCAATTAGCTCTGAAAATGTTTCTGAAGTTGATCGCGGAGGCTGCAATTACGACGCGCTGTACGCGCTGATTTGACTCGGTGACGATTCAGTTACGCGCTTTGTCTTGCGCGTTGTATTAGTGTGTCAGTTACGTGCTTCGTCTTTCGCGTTGTGCTAGCGTGTGCAGCGTAGTGCAGCTTCCATATGCACGACGGTTGCTCATGGTCATCGACGTTGGTAGTCGTGATGGAGGAGACGTGCCACCAGGCGTCAGCGTGGGTGCATCAACGCCTAAGGGCGCTTTAGCCACAAAACACCAATAGACATTATATATCAATGTGCAATAAACATTACACTACTTCTGTGAAGACACGTTTCACTTTCGCGTTCTATACCGATTCCTATATAAGAGGGATCAACCACATTTTTTTTCCGTGACGCCACTGACACTTGTGCGACAATACAAGCCTCGCTTCAAAATATTTGCTAAATAAAGAAGAGCTAAACATGCCGACACTGTTTAAATTCATAAAGGTAACGTTAGGATAGCTTTGAATACATATTTGACACCCCTATAATTAGAATCACCGTATTCGCTTCTCGTGCCGCTTGGACAAAGAGTAATGAGCTTTGAAGGCGCTTTCGTGTTCTTTAAAGCTGTATAGCCAAAGCTTCGCGTGTCGTCCATCCAGTCATTGTCTACGATATCCGCCGAAACTGAGGTTGGAAAAGCCACACTGGCGTCATGTACAACGTAAACACAGGGACAACAGAGTCAGCTGCGGCAAGCAACGGACGTGTCATTATATGGTCAAACATGGCAGCGCCCATCGGCGTCACCGCGAAAAGGGTTGATACGCTGATACTTATTTTACATGGTGATGCAATGGCGACTGGCCGGCCGCACTTGCCGGTGTGACCATTGATCGCCTTTAGTCTGTTTTAACTGCAATAGCGTTAAAGGCCCCATGTCGTAGAAAATCCAGCGTCGGCGTTGGTGACGGCATCTGCGTCGGCCTCGCTGGTAAACCATATGTACGGAGTGCTTGGGCGGTGATTTTTTTTAAAATAATACTTTTGCGTGTAATAGCAGCACATTGTACGCCATCGCACCTTCTTTTGCAAGACAGTTTTTCTCAACATTTTGTTATTCTAATTAGTTATAAATAAATATTTTGTGTGTAGAATTTATGTTGTTCTTAGGCTATTGCTCGCTATGGATCGTTAACACTGAAGCCTGGCAAAAAAACAAAGTATTTCTCTTATGCCACAGAACAAGCTGAACCATGCAGCGATGTAAACATGCCAAATAAGCTCCGCAAAGTAGTGAAAACTGTTCAAATTCTATGGATTTCGGGAATCGTTCTGTGAGAATTTGCTATATTTCCTTCTACTCACAAAATATTTATACTCTCGTGTTAAACGTGCACATCTTACCAGGCACCGGTTTGCGGATTTCAGCTACCGCTGCCCGACCATTTAGAACTTGCTCGCCGCATTGTGAGCTTGTTGTGACCAGGACGCAGTACTTGGTGTCAACACTGCTGTGAAAGTCCAGCCAGGTCTCATGTACTTGAAGTTCGATGCAGCCGTACAAATTTCCTTCTTCACTACAAGATTTGAACGCGTCGCATATTTTAACCGTGTATCCAAGGAATCTTCCGTAGACTTTTGCCGATGCCTCCCACTGTAGACGGGTAAGTGATGGAGATTTTCCGACCATGGTTATGTTCCTTGGCGGATCTGGGTCTGGCGAGAAGCAGTGCACACGACGTTCAGTTTTCATTGATGCATCACACTGCTGGCGTAAAAATTTCTGAGAATCTTTGAACATGCCAAAAATTTTATGAACAGTTGCTTGTGTTTCTTGAACACTCGAGTAGTTGAAAAACACCTGTTCAATTCAAATCTCGTGAATAATCGTTGTTAAATCAAGTAAGCATATGCTATCGCAATGAAAGAAAAAAATTTACGCGTGTGTCGCTGTCAAAACAGTGTGGAACAGCAGTAACTGCTCGAGAAAATGATATTATACAGGAATCCCTAAACTTCTGCATGAGGGTCCATAGCCTACACCTTGAATAATACCGAAGATAGCTTGTTGCTATGGAAAGAACCTTCAATTATTACCGGCACCGACATTCTTGGCAACTTAGCAAATTTAGCAGGTGCCTCCCAGAGCAGCACAAATGCATCAAGCAAGCTTCAATACCGATGTTCCTCGGTGAGTCCCGATCTGCAGGGCAATAACACGAAAACCCTGTTTCGAAATTCAAATCAGTACTAGCGTTTGTGCATGCGCAGCCCTTCATAATTCACTGGCATTACGTAAAACCGTACCGTATTTCAAGACATTGCGCCTAACGAAGAATGCATTTCCTTGGAGCTGCTATCACGCAGGCAAATCGTTTAAAATATAATATCGCGGACATTACGGCAGCGTAACAGATTTGCGTGGGCAATTGCTTGCGTCGGCGGAAGCAAATGGAGCTTAAGCCCGCACAAATGGCACCTATGCGGTGATGTAACATTTCCGCAAATTACGAAGGCGTCAAAAGAAGCATGAAAAACACGCGTGTCTCGGAAATTTCTGAAACACCGGAAAAAATATGCTGACCTGTCTTAGTATACGGAAGTAAAAAAGAACAGTACACGTGGCTACAAGTAACGCCATGCTTCGAAAACCTACGGCGAGATGTTCACATTCTATAACGAAGAAACCACTTTTTGTTTGTTCCGATATTCTCTGATGCTTTGGGAATTATCATTTACCACCCATGAAAGCAGCTATTTTGCTCCCTTAGGAAGGGTAGGCTCACATATATACACTTCTTGAACTTCAGCTTTTCGGATGTCGGGTGCGATGCATTTGTTACCTGCATGGTCAAATAATTTGTTGCGGAATCTTTATAGCGAAAGAAAGGTCAAACACATGTGTGCGTCTACACTGACGGAACGTTGAGATAGGAGCAGGTATAATTAAGCATATTTTAGAACGCAAGACGCATGATACAGCTTCTACTGAGAACGTCTTCTTTCCACGTTTTTTTTTTCATTCTGTGATAAAGATGCTTGTATATAATTGAAGAAATAAAGACAGAACATGCTGTATTAAATTCCTCATAAGAATCTCAGAGCGCACATTGGGCGCATCTTCTTCTTTCTGGGGTTTTACGTGCCAAAACCAGTTCTGATTATGAGGCATGCCGTATTGGTGGGCATGCCGTACAGAGGCGTTTTTGCATTTCGCCTACATCGAATACGGCCGCCGCGGCCGGGGATTTGATCCCGCGATCTCGCATCAGCCCCCACGCCTTAGCTGACTAACACATTGGGCGCTTATTGCGATATGAACACAGTACATTATGTCTACTGTGCTACGAAAATCCAACCCAGTGTAATTCGGTTTAGTTTAAAGTTTAGTGCAGCCCGTCATGCTTCCCTGTGTACCAAGCGATGTAGATCGCATATTTTTATCGTGTACGCTATAAATTTTCCGAACACTCTTGATGGTGGATCCCACCATTGTCGTGAGAGCAATAGCAATTTTCTAACTGTGCTGGTGCTCAATGTTCAATCTGATTCTCAGTAGCAAGGAAATACGCATTATGCGCTACCACTGAAACATTACGCGGCTTGTCTTAAAATTTGACAATACTTGAAAACATATTATGCATTCCGGGCAAGTGAGCCACGTAGACAAAGCTAACGTTCTGCCTTCCGTCGATTTCTAGTGTTCGCATCAATTTAGTGAATCAGTGTTACTTTGATTCAATGAATGTCCACTACTGCAATAAAACAGAGCGCTGAGAATTGTTTTTTCAAATTAGCGACAAATTACGCAAAGGAGTCTGTTTCACATAACTTGAACTTGTATAAACGTTTCTCAAAGCGATACCTTCAAAAATATCATCGATACCAACCTAGAATGAAAAGAACGTTCAACATTTACTGAATTCCGATTGGCTCGCACGAAAGGCATATTCATTTACCATTATGAATAAAATGCGAACATATCATTAGTGAGGCGCCAAGATTTGGCAAATCCTGAGCAACAGTTGCGAAATTTGTGCATATCATAATATCCAAAGAAGCTAGACTTTTGAGACATATTATATCGTGTTTTGTACTCTTGGACGCATTGAGTGTCGTGATGTGAGCCTTTACAACGAGCCATTTCATCTAAAGTATTATGAAAATAATACTCACCTTTACCAGGGACAAAGATGTCCTGGAGGGCAATTCCAATGGACGTACGCTCCGGTGGTCCGTTTCTGTGTGTACGTAAGCTTACGGTCACATTGGTGCAAGCCTCGAGGCTGCTGCATGTGACCTGAGTCTGGTCTTGGTGAATAATTGTGCCATTGGCGCATGATCCAGCTTGACTGTGTTTCTCGCCTGTGCCGTCGGTAATGGACACCCAGTAGTAATCGAAGCGATCCTTTGGCCTCTCCCAGGCAACGGTGATGTAGTTATTCCCAGCGGCGAGTAACGTCAGCTTGGTTACATCAGGGGGGTCTGAAAGCACGAGTACTTCTCAATGCAGGCATTCGTGGAACCCAGGGTTAACGTAGCTTAACATTGACGAGCCCATAGCACATAGGTTTGCCGAAAACTTCCGGCGATATCTTTCTCGTACCTTCCGATGAAGCGACACGCCATGCATATACAAAAGGCTATATAACAACCGCCACATTCATAGCACTCGTTACAAGCACTAAGCCCTTGGCTTCCTCTTTTACTCTTCGCAGCATCCTTTCACTTAGAAAGGGAGAGATGCCCTCACGATGCCATGACTGAAGTAACTCACTGTAGTTGCGTAGCATAGATTTCGCCCTTACGTTGCTGGCATGACTTTTCAAACCGGAGAACTGGCAAGCAATGGCCTTCTTCAATACCTTCAAATGACCGGAGCCAAAGTCAAGAATTGGCTTCACAGACTGTGGGGCATACGTCTAGAAAATGTATCAGTCCCAAAATTGTAAAATGTTATACAGTTTACATTTGCGTTTCAGTGGGAATCGTAGTGTAATTTCTATGAACACTGACATCTCCATCTAAAATGTACGTTCATTTTTATGCGGCATGCGAAAAAAGCACTAAAGAGACATATGTGGCTCAACAAATCAGAGATGGGTCGCTCAGGAGCGAGCAGGATCTTGTGAGCGGCTCTTTTTAAAGAGCGAGTGAGCGGTCGTTCAGTAAGGCCTCATTCACACAGCCGTCAAACGCTCCGTCACGTCACCGTCACAGCATCCGTTTTCATCAGGGGAAAGGGTTTCCGAGAGGGTTTCCGAGAGGGTTTCCGTCACCGTGCTGGCGACGGAAACGTAGAGCACCGCTCTGCGTCGCCGGCGAGCCGTTTTTGAGGGGAAAACGACTCGGAAACCCTCTTCCCCTGACGAAAACGGATGCCGTGACGGTGACGTGACGGAGCGTTTGACGGCTGTGTGAATGAGGCCTAAAAGTGAGCGGCGGTTCTTTTGGAGAAAGGGAGCCGGTTCTCTCGCGTTTAGAGAGCCGTGCCGATGCGTTCCGTCAGAGCCGGGTCTTCTGCTGGGTGCGACTTGCGCACCATCTATTAGCGGTACGAGAAAGCGACTGTCCTCCCGCCCTTCCTCGCAAGAGTCACCTTCACCCCCTCACCTTCGGCTGACGAACGAAAGAACCACCACTCACTTACTGAGTCACGGCTCCCTCGCTCTTCAAAAGAGCAGCTCAAAAGACCCAGCTCGCTCCTGAGCGCTCAGGAGCGAGCCGCTCTTTTGAAGAGCGAGGGAGCCGTGGTTCAGTAAGTGAGCGGCGGTTCTTTCGGAGCGAGGAAGCCGGCTCTCTCTCGTTCAGTGAGCGTGAGGAACCGTTCCTAGAGAGAGGGCTCAGGAACGAGCTGTATCTTTTGAGCCGCTCTTTTGAAGAGCGATTGAGCTGTGGTTCAGTAAGTGAGTGGCGGTTCTTTCGGAGTGAGGAAGCCGGTTCTCTCTCCTTGAATGAGCCGTGCCGAACCGTTCCGTCAGAGCTGGGTCTTCTGCTGGGTTTCGAGGTTTCGATTTCTGACCAACGAATGGTGGCCGGTGTGGGCAGACTCGCGCTACTGGTACTCGCTCGCAGTGTGTGGTGTGCGCAGCAGTCCCTTTGGTTTTTTTTTGTGCGTCCTATGGTGTGGCACCCGATGCCACCGAGGGAAGAAGAAGTCTTAATTGGCAAAGGATGGTTCGTTCGTTGCCTGCTGCTGTTCGAACGATGTCTCACGACTCTCACCGATCGCACATCGTGCGCTGGTCCAATAACACTTCGAAGATGGTCTTCCGTGTCTTTAAAGACAACAAGTGAACGTACAGTTTACGTCCTGTTCTTCATTTGTGATAATTAGTGTAGTCAAGAAAATGTCGCCCATGACATCCGCTTCAGTGCACCTTCTGAGCGTGTATCATTAGCACGTCATTAAAACGAGGCCAATGATCTGTTGTGTGGTAACAGAAGTTCATTTTTTTTCTTTTTTTTTGTTTTGGCATGTGATGGCATGATCGCCAGTATCGCGCGTGCACTCAAGAGAAAAAAAAAACGAAAGGTATGTGCGGCAGTTTTGTGGACCTTTCGTATGATTTTTGTATTGTACTTCAAGAAAAGATTTTGCATGGCGTTACAGTTTACTCATATTATAGTGAACGTACGTATGTGAATAAATGAATAAAGTTGAAACATAATGTACAATCATTTTGTGTGCTTACTTTGACAAAAGTTTATTTTAAAGTACCACAAAAACAGACAAGCTTCTGTAATTACGAAGAAGTTGCATATTTTTTTCTGAAAAAAGTACGTCGCATTCTGCCTGTCACAGTATCATAAGCATTTTATCCCCAATATCAGAAAAGTAAGTTTCATTACAACTAAAAATTTACGCTTTTAATATATGTAAAAATATTCGCTAAACATAGCGAAAATACAAATAACACGGTTATTAAATTATGCATATATTATTTTTTGAAGCCAGGTAACTATCGAATATGCATAACACAGGTTACACGTTTAAGTGAACCGGTGAGCCGTTCAAATGAACCGGTTCATTTCGGTGAGCTGTGCCGTTCCGAGCCACCACTGAAGTGAGCCGTTTTGTCCATCTCTAATAGCCATCTCTCCTGCCTCTACAGATCTACATGCGGCCAATTAACTCTGTTCTTTACAGAAGAATGCAGCGAAACAGCAAATGACCGGTACGCGAATGTCCTCGTTGCAATAAATAAACGCCTGAGAGCGCATAACTTATTTAATAATGGGACGCTTTCCTTGCCTTTCCACTCGCTGACATACGCATCTGCACAGTCGGTTTATCGTCGTAGAAAGTGGCCTGATCCTAGAAGCCACGTAAAAATTAATGAGATTGATTCATGAAATGGTGTTGTCGGAAACGGTGAGCTGGTCGATCCGGGACGCTAAGCGGGCTATGATTGAGGACTGTGGCGTTGAAGAGAGGGCGGCGACTGAAGAAGTCGCGTCGTGGACTCGATCAGCGAGCTGGGCGAGGCGGTCGAGGGTCAAGTCCTCTGTAGCAGCCAAGACAAGGCGGGTGGACTGTGGTAAGCGCTGCAAGAAGAGCTCCCTCAACAGCGCACCGTTCGGGTCGACCTTGCTTGTGCCCAGGAGCTGTCGCATGCTGTTGAGCAGCTGGGAAGGCCGGCGATGTCCAAGGCCCTCGGATGTGAGCAGGTGCTGGAGGCGCACGCTCTCGGACGCCGTGGCGCGTTCTAAAATACTCTGCTTCAGTTGCTGGTACGGGGCATCACTCAAAGGTGCAGCGGTAACGTCTGCCACTTCTTGAGCTACCTCAGGAGACAGGTTGCAAAGTAAGTGGCGAAACCCCGAAATCTCCGAGGTGATGTGTTGCAGATCGAAGATGACTTCGACCTGGGCGAGCCAAACCTGCGGGTTCTTGCGGCAGAACGTGGGCAGGTGGAGCTGTAGAGCTGCGACGTCCCGTGGGCGCGAGTTAGCATCAGGCGGGAGGTTGCCTGAGGTCGGGAGGTTGCTGAGGTCGGTGATCTCTTAGGCCGGAGTCACCACTGTCGGGAACCGAGGGGTCGCAGCGGAGCGCCAGAACAAGGAGACCAGCTCGGCAGGTTTTTAGAACCGACTGGGAGGCGCTGCGGTCGCCGACGCGAATGGTCGCAGATCACATCGGCTCAGTTGAATTCCCCTTTCTGTGCCGGTCATTTAGGCCACACCTTGATGTTTGTGCTACTAGTGGATGCAACAAATCGTCAGGTTCATTTTGACGCCAACCTCAACCCGATACCTGCCCGGGAAGCTCCAGGAGAGTTTTCGGACGCCAGCGCCCACGCCGCGCGCCAACCTAGGCCGACCAGGCTTAGTTGGAGTGCGCCTGCCTGCACGCTAACCCACTGACGGAGAAGTACTCGGCTACCTGCCGCCGCCCTGCCTTCCTACCTTTCGGCCGCCTACCCTACATGACGTACGTTGTCGAAGGACAAAAGGCCACCCAGGAAGAGCTCTTGGAGGAATCTTGGCAATCAGCAGGCCTTCGCGCCCAAGAGAAACGCCGCGCAGCGTTGCGTCTCGCCGCTGCCGCCGCAGCAACGCCAAACGACGCGTCGGCTTCTTCACCTTCGTCGGCACGGCCACCGAAGCAAAAAAAGGCTTCGCCTTCATCACTACGGCGTCATGTTCCACTCCCGCGCCTTCCAGCCGATACGATTCACAGTGTGGGTCGTCCAAAAGCCCCCGTGGACCTCACCAAGTCTCAACCTTGGCACCTTTACACCGCACTATTACAAGCAGCGAACCTACAAGATCTCCCACCTGCATCGCGTGACATGGTGCGTATTCACCCAACCAACAACACCTTCACGCTCAGCGTAGCGGAGTCGGCTAGTGCACAAGCCTATCTGCGGATCAGTTCTCTCACAGTCTCCGGCAAAACCTTCGCCGTCCATATCTACGCCCCGCCTCCGGATGATGCTCTGCGGGGCATACTATACCATGCCTTTGACGACTTCACGGACCAAGCCATTCTGGAAGATCTCCAGGCAAGCAATCCCACGCTATCCGTCGTGAACGGTCGACGCATGGGAAAAACGCCCCATATTTTGGTCACCCACATCGACACTAGACTACCTCGATGGATATGCTATCACGGGGTCCAACTTCGCCTTCTACCCTTTCACAACAAGGTAGAGGCCTGCTTCAACTGCCGTTCAACAGGCCACCGGACTGATGTCTGCCCCAAACCATGACAAGACCGCTGCCAACGCTGCGGAGGTGACCATCCCCCACCACCCGAAGGATCGACACCCACCTGCACTCCCCATTGCATAATTTGCAACGGACAGCACTCCACGTACAGCTCTAACTGCAAATATCGTTTCGTTAAGAAGCGCAAGAACCCCTCAGCAAACAACGCAACCAGTAAGCACACCGCAGGACAAGCCCGCGTTTCATTGACATGGGCCAACTCCATCACCACCTCTACGCCCACCTCTACCAACACCGGGTCTCAACAGAGTGGTTGTGGTAACCGCTCGATCTCCAAGGACCGGTCAATCTCCTTTCCGTAACTGCCAAATACGGGAGATGGAGGAGGGGACCGACACCAAGCACACGCCAGTAGATCCAGATCAAGATCCCGGGACTCGCGGAGAAGTTCGCGTTCTCCTTCCGAGAGACGTTCGAGATCCCGCTCGGCCCGACGTCGAAGATCTCGTTCCACCGGGAGGCCAGCCACTACGACAAAGCCGCAGTCGTCCAGCAGCCAACAGCAGCCCAAGAGAGTGGCCTAGGACCAGGGGCCCCCGGGCTCTACCAAACTGACGGGACCATCAGCGGTCGCATCAACGGACCCCCAGGTGAGGGAGCTGGCCAAAGAGAATGCCCTTCTTAAGAGCAATATCACCTCCTTGCAGTCCCAGAGAGCGCGATTAACAGGCTATATTCAAACACTAGAAACAAAAGTTAATAACGCTATGTCCCCCACATCCCCCTCTTTCAATTCACCCCCCCCCCCTACCCCGATGCAAACTGAAACCTGCACCATTCCCTCGACCAGCAATAGCGAGTCAGGGTCGGCGCAGAAAGCGGCCGGTAAACGCAAAGCCGCCTCTACCACACCGTCACTACATGCAGAAGCCGACATCACCACCGCGGTACACGAGGCGGTGCAGGAGGCTATTAACTCCCTTGAAAAAAGGCTGGAAGCCAAGATAGTCGCCCAAATTAATGGTTTGCAAGAAACTCTGCTGGCCAGAATGCCAGACACTCAACCTAGCCGGACCGCCTCGGCTCAGCCGGGCTCCCAGTCTATACAAGTGAAATAACCATCATGGATACTGCACATACCAAACTTATGGTTTGGCAGTGGAACTCCAGAGGCTTCCAAAAAAAGAAAGGCCATCTGCAGCTACTTATTTAACACGTGGGTAACAACCAACCCAAACATTTTCCTGATATCATAGCGCTACAAGAGACAAATTGCAACGTAAAGCTCCCTGGCTACAAAGAATATAACCAGCTGGGAGCCTCTTCACCCCCCTACACAGCCATCTTGGCGCATCGTAAACTGAAAGCTGTGCAGCATGAAATTGAATGTACCAGCATTCAGCACACTCTCGTTGAAATCCTGCCCAAGAAACGAGGGGACATGGCTCTCTTCATCCTTAACATTTACAGCTCACCCAGAGACAGGGGAGCCGACTTCTCTCCCATATTAAAGAAAGCATCTTGCATGGCCAAAGACGCTCAACTACTCGTCACCGCGGATGTTAATGCCAAACATCCCGATTGGGGTTACCTCAAGTCGGACCCTAAAGGGAACAGACTATGGGGAATCATTCAAGATACAAGGTTTACTATCCTCAACGATCCACAGCAACCTCCGACAAGGGTCGGAAACAGCGTATGTAAGGACACATCCTCTGATCTTACCCTGGGCAGAAATGTGACGGGAGCCAAGTGGGAAAATATTTGATTAACGGTAGGCAGTGACCATAACATCCTAGTCACAACAGTGTTCACCTCACCTAACAAACGAACCCGCACGGCGGCACGCATAACCAAATGGGATCACTTCCGCCAGTATCGGGGCGAAACAGCCCCCGACACAATTCATGACCTCGGAGAATGGATTAAGATCCTAAAGAGCGACGTCACAACCGCAACGAAGGAAATGATTGTGGAGAATCTAGCGTCCACAGATTCTCGTCTCCTACACATGTGGGAGGCACGAGAAGGCCTCATGCGAAGGTGGAGGCGGCAACGCCACAATAAGAAACTCCGACGACGAATCGCGAAGTTAGAACGCGACATTGAAACTCATGGCACCACGCTTGAACGTCAGCAGTGGGAACAAACATGTAGCAGTCTGAATGGTCAAATGGGCGCCAAAAAAACGTGGCATCTATTACGCCATCTCCTCGACCCTAACAGCACCAAATCCGAGACCCCAAAGCGTCTTGAACGCATGATTCACCAATACCCGGGCTCGGACGAGGAGTTTCTTGACGAACTGGCCAATATCTATATCAATACCCAAGCCAATTTAAATGGCGGTAGTAACACCAGAACGACGCTACCAGAATACCGGGGAAACCCTAACCCCCAACTCGATGCTGATTTTTCAGAGACCGAGGTTTTCGCGGCACTCCATAGGCTGCGCACAACATCGGCACCAGGTCCAGATGGAGTGACCAACAAAATGCTCCGCAACCTCGACTCGAAATCAGTAGGGGCTATCACCAAATACATGAATAAATGCTCGAGATCCGGCCAAATACCTGCAGAGTGGAAGCATGCCAGGGTCTCCTTCATTCCGAAACCGGGCAAGAAACTCGAGCTCGGCAACCTCCGACCCATCTCCCTTACCTCGTGCCTGGGTAAGCTGATGGAGCACGTTGTGCTCTGTCGCCTACAAATTTACGCAGAAGAACACAACCTTCTTCCCCCCACGATGCTGGGCTTCCGTGCACATCTTTCTGCCCAGGACGCCCTCATCCAGCTGCACCATGACCTCATCAAACCAGACAGTGGCAAAAACACCAAAGCTCTATTGGGACTCGACCTTCACAAAGCCTTCGACAACGTGAAGCACTCCTCCATTGTCAGCAGTCTAGCCGTGCTACAAGCTGGAGAGCGCACATACAATTATTAGGGGCGAAGCTCCTTAAAGCGGCACCCGTTCGTCCCTCGTCGTAGTAGTAGTGTGTAACCAGTCTGAGAAAAATGAGAAAGAAAATTCCGAAGTTGTGTCCGTAGCGCGGAATCGAACCAGGGACCCCTCGCTTCCGAGCGCGCGGCGTTAGCCCACTACGCCACGAAGCACACATAGACACAAGCACCACGATGGCAATAAATACCCAACATTAACGAAAGGCCGCGTTTCTAGCGCGTTTCTAACGCGTTTGTGCTAGCGCGTTACGGCCCGTGTAAGAAGCTGGTGTAAGACGCTGTGGCCTCTCCGCCTTACCTTCAACGCGTTTCGAACGCGCTGCCTAAGGCGGTGGCAAGTCAAGTTCAAGTCGAGGAGCGTTTATGAATACGGGGGGTATACTCTCTCAGCAGTCATGTGATGGCGTCGGCAAACGAGGTGCACGTTCCGGCATGTGTAAATGGCTGCGTAAGACGCTGTGGCCGCTCCCCCTTACTAGAGAATACTGCACGTCTCTAACGCGTTTGTGCTAGCGTCCCCTTAAGCGGGAGATCCGATGATTCCCTCCGGAGCTTCGCCCACTCATCATCATTCACCCCGTGGATATGCTGTGATTTTTATTAGTACCTTTCTCTCCGACAGAACGGTTGAGCTATCGGTGGGCTGCCTCACTTCCCAGCTGATCAAACTCGGCGACCGTGGCACCCCTCAGGGAGCCGTTCTCTCACTATTTCTCTTCAACCTCGCAATGAGGTCACTACCTCACAAGCTGGATGCAATCCCGGGCCTGCGCCACACACTTTATGCGGACGACATCACGCTATGGACGACCACCGAGTCCGACGGGCAGATAGAGGAGACCCTCCAGAGGGCCGCGGACGTAGTCGTCCAACATGTGGGTGACGCAGGCCTCAAGTGTTCACAAGGCAAGTCTGAATTGATGATCCTCCGACCTCCCGACCTACGAAGAATAAAATCTCCACTACCCATTATCAACGTACTGGTTAATGGCACGCCAATACCCCAAGTGGAGCACATTAGGATACTTGGCCTCATGTGCAGAAAAACCACTACAACAATATCACACTAGACCGCCTTGCCATATCGGTAAATCAGACGGCTCGCTTGATACACAGGGTAAGCGCACGCAGGCAGGGCATGAAGGAGAAGGAATTACTCCAGATCATTCAGGCCTTTGTCGTGCCTCGTTTCACGTACGCTTTGCCATACCTACAACTCCGACAAACCGAACGCGATCGCCTAGACCGCCTGATACGCAAGGCTTATAAGACCGCCCTGGGACTTCCCCGTAATACCTCAACAGAACGCCTCCTCAGTTTGGGCCTACACAACACCCTGGAGGAACTCCTAGAAGCGCAAAGGACTGCGCAAATATACCGGCTTCAAGGAAGCAGGACGGGTCGTTGGATCCTGGACCGCATTGGCCACAGGGTTTCTCCAACGCGCAATGACCCTGCCACGATTCCGCCTGAAATTAGGAGGAAATTCCTCATCAAGCCAATGCCAAAGAACATGTTGGCCGGCCACCACGATGGAAGAAGAAAAGCGAGAGCAAGGACTCTCCACAAAACTCACGGGTCTAACCCGGAAGCGGCTTACGTAGATGCCGCCAAATACCCAACCAATAACAACTTCGCCATCAGCGTGGCCTCTCTTCCCAACAACCGGGACTGCGAGTCCCGTCTACGCACAGCATGCTCGCTGAGAGCCCCCAACGCAGCTGAAGCCGAAGAGGTCGCCATCGCACTTGCAGCAGCGGCAGGCTTCACCACAATTCTGAGCGACTCCAAGGCCGCCATCAGCAACTTCACTCGTGGCATCGTAGCTCCTACAACGCTACGACTACTTCACCCCCTTCTCTCTTCTCGTTCTCAATTTCCCCCTGAGTATGGAAGCGGGGAGGACGATGATGACGCAGAGGTTTTCACTTGCCCCATCGAACTTGTATGGGTCCCGGCCCATTCGGGGAACCCGGGGAACGAGGCTGCCCACCAACATGCTCGAGGATTCGTCCACCGAGCGGCGGGACAGACCTCCGACCCGGAGGACCTTTGACCTCCTACAGTGACATCACCACCTACTATAGAATCTCGAGACGATCGAGACCACCACCTCACCCTAAACTGACCAAGTGTCAAGAAATCACCTGGCGTCGCCTACAGACGCATTCGTTTCCTTGCCCCCAGATCCTCTCCTACATATACCCGGAGCTAATCGACCCCCACTGTAAGCTATGTGAAGAGATCGCCACTCTCAACCACATTATCTGGGACTGCCGCAAGGACCCTCCCACCCACTCTCTCATGGCCACTCCCTCATCCCGGGCATGGAATAATATCCTCGCCGGGACCAGCCTGGAGGATCAGCTCCGGGCCGTGGACAGACCCGGGGAGGTGGCTGTCAGGCACGACCTGACAGACTACCTCCCCCCTTGAACGACACGTATTGTCGAATAAAGTTGTACCTACCTACCTTAGAACCGACTGGCGCGTGCGGTGCTTGCGCCGTTAGCACGCTCCGCCCAATTTTATTGTCGTCGTCAATCGCAGCCTGCCCCAAAGCGCTGGCCAAGAGCGCCGACCTAAGCGTCCCCGCTTAGCAGCGTCGGTGGGCGCTACAGTGTTATTCGTGGTCGCAAGGTTGGTGCCCCTCGTCTTACCGTTGTTCTGGGTAGGCACGTATTCGCTAGCGAAACGCTGTGCAAAACCGGAACAGTTGCATGTGTTAACGGGAAATGTATACTGACCAATTTTCTGCAATAGGGCAAGAACCTTGACGGTTCCTCGCACGAGCTTGAATATAAAACAACACTGTACGGATCTTGTGCCATCCGGCATAACATTTTATTGAAACGTTTCAAACACAGCTTCGCTTAACGTTGATTCTAACAATTGCGCTACATCTTGATTTAGTTATTAAACGCAACAAATTTCTTTAAATTGCTCTCGCCAGCATTTGTGCAGTTCATGGAATTGATGACTAGTGCTTCGTACTAGTCGTCCTTGTCTATAATAAGTATGTAGAGGTAACCGTCCGACCAGAGGACTTTCCCAATGGTTAGCCAGCCACAGTGCAGCCGATGTACAGGCGTTCGAAGGCAGAGGTGCTGTCAACCTGGATGAATCCGCTAGGTTGTGAGCCGTCCAAAACCGACACCCATTTAACTGGGATTCCCTGCGACAAGAACCTGCAAAATCAGGAAAGCACTTCGTGGAACACAAGCCAATGTTACGCCCGCTGCTTCGCGCTAAAGGCAAAGCAGCGATTGCGATATGAAATGAGTAGACAGCTACACGAAGTAAGGATAGTAGTTTCATCATCTGTATAAGCTTGTAAGCATTCGTATACTAATGAAATTAACAAGCATGGTATCATGCACTCACAAGCAAACATGAACAAATCTCACTCGATGACCGCGAAAACTCGCTGTCAAAACTCTGGAGTGAGGAAGCGTGCCAGCAGCAGCAGCAGCAGCAGCAGCAGGGGAATTCACGTTCGTGCTCCCTCTCACAAAGTGGCAAGAACACAGCGCACACGAAGCTATCGGCACTCGGGCCACTCAGTGCCCATCGCAGATCGCATTCACGATGGGGCCTGCGCACCTGGGCTTTATACCTGGGCTTTATATCTAGGCTTTGCACCTGGGCTTTGCACCTGGGCTTTGCACCTGGGCTTATACGGAACATCACGGCGATAGCGACGGCACACACGCGCCTGGAGCCTCCTTGTTATTGCTAACGCAATAAAATAATATAAATTCCCGTGCATTGTGTATTACGCTGAGCCGCAGCTAGCTTTGCAGAAGAATGTGCCGAGAATAATCGTGTATCCTTCTACAATACAGCTTTTGAAGGTTGCTACTCATGCAAGCGCATTTTTCGCAAGCAATATCGATGAATGATTCTTCACGAAACTCAAGAGCCTTGCAATCCCCAAAAGTATCTTCATACTTGAGAAGCATGACTATAACATCGCCGAAATAATTATAACCCTGCTATTATCCACCTGAGTAGGAACAAGTGCTGCCTATGGCACATCTGCAATGAGCCTGTGCTGGGTGATCTTGATATTTCACTGTTATACCCTGAAACTCGGGCTTTCTGGCACAATATGTTTACGATGCCAACGCAAGTCCAAAATACCACACATGTTTAGGTATTGCGTAATAGTGGTCTGAAATAGCATAGGCGGTACTTTCGCCCACGTATTACAAAAGCTTTCGTGTCTGACGATATTACTTTTATTGCGATAGCAATTATATGGACACACAAAAGCAGATTTCTGCCGTCGGCGTCGCCGTCGCCGTCGCCGTGAGGTTCCGTATGACGTCAATGGAGATGAAATCGGCACCGCGCGCTGAACGCTGTAGTGCGAGTGAAAGAGCGCGAGGCTGTGCCTTCTTCCGACGCGCCTTCTTCCGACGCGCGAGAGGCCGTGGGGGAGGGGGTGGGAGGGAAGGAAGGCGACGTTTAGCTGTAGCACAAAATGCCTATTTATATAAAACGTTGTCAGGCGAGAAGGTGGTAAAGACTTCCGACGCTGCTCGACAAGAGTCCCGTTCTGATCTCGTCGAAAACCTCCGAGCCGCCCCCAGAGGCTCCGGCAACAGTAACCAACGCGGCGCGCGTTTTGTGCGAACGCAGGCAAAACGCCGACGCGTCGACAGCAGTTCTGTGTGTTGCCGGTGCTGCTGCATGTCCAAGTTTGTACAGCTGATAAAACTACTATCCTTACTCCGTATAGCTCTCTACAAATTTGCTATCGCAATTGATGCTTCGCCTTTCGGGTGAAACTGCGACAACTTTTTTATTCATGCGAAAGCATTATTAGCACTATAACGCGAAAATCCGTCTTAGTGTGCATGACCGAAAGCTGGTACCAGAAATGGCCGACGAAGAAAAAAAGATGTCGCCGTTTAGCCCGAAAGGCGAAACATCAATTGCGATAGCAAATTAGTAGAGAGCTTTTCGGAGTAGGGATAGTAGTTTTATCGGCTGCATAAACTTGGACACATTCGCTTACTAACGGAATTAACAAGCGTGGTGTCAGCGCGCACAAGCAAACATGAATAGATCACACTGAATGACCGCAGGCAACGACTGTCAAAACGCTGGCAGCAAGCGCAGCCGCCGCAGCGGGCGAAGATTCGTGCGGTCTATCGCCTCAACGGAAACAGAGTCTGCGTGACCGAAAGCTGGTACCAGAAATGGCCGACGAAGAAAAAAAATGTTAAAAAAAGATGCCAAAACATGCACGGATTGATGCCACACTTCTCAGGGAGGTTCCGGTAAACAAAGGAAATTAATGGCTTTAAAAAGAAAACTTGGTGCAAATCAGTCTGGGTGGGAATCGGGCCCGGGCCTTCGGGGTGCGAGACGAGCACACTTCGTCGACGCAAGGGCGGCTCCGCAATTCTGGCTGACTAAAGGTGCGGCCTAGGTTCGTGCGTCATTGGACACGTGACAGTACAGCCGACCGGGAGGAGGTAGCGCCACGTCATCAGTGTACAAAATGATCTTGGTCATGGCGTTTGGGGATCTAAAAATCGTGTAATGCTTTCGCATTCCCAAACTAACATGACTTAATTGTCTCTGCATTATTTTCTGTACACCTGTACATTGTTACGGTCTCTCGGCGAGTACATTTTTTTACATTCAGTAATTGTCCGTTTAGGAGAAAGTATTTGAAAGTCTATTGCACATAATATTATTTAGAACAAGTATTCTTCATTGTAATAAACATTTTGGACAAGTTTGTGTAAACCTTACTGTCATCCGGCAGCGCAAGCTGAATAGTATTGTATGAGTACTACTTAATGAGGCAGCCAGAATGTAAGCTGTGGTACAAGTGCCAACTAAACACGCTAAGTAGTTGTATAAGTGGTTCGATATAATTAAGGACACAGGGTGAAATGAAAATTAGTGCCGCGAGCATTCGTTCCGTACCTTCCTTCCTTTTTATTCAAAATTTAAACACGACTACTAATTGTGGCTGAGGCAAAACAAGTCAACCTAATAATGTTTCCCAATCTGTTTACCGCTTGACATTGCCACAAAACAGTTTTAGTATTATAATACCAAACTCCTTCCACGCTTTTCGTCCACTGACAGGTAAACTAACGCGTTCATTTCTCGCTATTTTGACACCCCACCGCACACCTGCGAAAATTCTACCGGAAGTATTTATTATTCTTTCTTAGTTGATGCGATCGGACCTGTCCGACACACATGAGCACTTTTTCGACGTCACATCTCAATTTAACCTCACTATCGCGTTCCGACACTACGGCAAATAATTTGCAATGCAATCACGCGGGCTCAAATTTCCTAGAAGTCAAATTGCAATCGACGCATTAGTGCTACAAGTGAAATCCCTATATGTCCACCACTGAAGGAGACGCCAATTATTTTTACTGCACACTACATGATTTAGCACTAACCTGTAACGCATGCAAACGTCTACGTCGTTAGGCTTTGCAATTACATTAGCGTAGTCGCTTGTAGGATAAGCTTTAGAGCCTCTCTATACTTCTGACAAAAATGTGCTCCAAGTTTTCCTAATCAGGGAAAGGTACCAAATTGGGTAAGTTCCTTTTTTTTCCATGTCTGCATCTTTTAGAATAGACACGGGGCTATCAATTGATCTGAGCTTTTCGCTTTGCGCATGTGCACAACGCGTACGACACTGATGTATAGTCGGGAGCAAATGGTTGGAGACCATAGCATCAGCAAAATAATTTTAATATCTGCTAGAGCAGCTCCGCCGCCTGGAATTTGTTTATTACATTGTATTCGGGGAAACACGCGCACGCAAGAGCGATTTATTGATATCAGCCAGAATGCCCAGGCTGCGAAAAAAGAAATCGCGCCAGATTTCGGTCCCCAAACTTTTGCTGGTGACGGTAGAGCAGCTCTACTAGAACCCACTTTCAAGACAACAGAACTTTCAAACAAGTGGCACAACGCGGATAGTTGGCTGGTTGTTCTTTTTTTTTTTCTCATTTTTTTCCCTACGCTGGGTCAGCCATACGGAAGGAGAACATTCCAAGCGCTCGAAAAATTCCGTTCACCTCGAAGTCCTTGTAGCTCTGTTCGCCTCTGTTGTATGGAACGTAGCAGGTGCTCTCCCAGGATGCAAACTTTCCCGGTATGAATAGACCCTCGTGTTTGGCCCGGCAGACGTACAGGGTGCCGGCCTTGTCTTGCCCGCCTGCCACCGCGTTTTCTGGGACTGTATTTCCGCTCCAGGGCACCCACTCGTAGCACAGGTTCTGCTGACAGTCTGACAAGAGGTGATGTGAAATATTAGTATGACGTGTTAATGAAACATTTTCATACGTAACGAACATTCTCTTCACACTTAAGACAGGATTGTAAATGCGCTTTGTCAATAGCTTTCAGACTTTATCGCACGTAATATTAGTTAGAACAGGTATTCTTCATTGTAATAAACATTTTGGGACAAGTTTGTGTAAACCTAACTGTCATCCGGCAGCTCAAGCTGAATACTATTGCATGAGTACTACTCAATGAGACAGCCAGTATGCAAGCAGTGGTACAAGTGCCAACTTAACTAAACACGCTAAGTAGTTGTATGAGGGGTTCGATATGATTAAGGACACAGGGTGGAATGAAAATGAGGGCCGCGGGCATCGTTCCGTACCTTCCTTCCTTTCTTTATCCAAAATTTAAACACGACCACTACAGCTGACAGTTACTGTGCCAACTAAAAATTGTGCAGTGTGCTATATTGTGATCTGAAACTTGTGCAACGTCACTTAGCGGGTTCGTAGACCATTAAGATGAAGTATCGCCTCCCCAGAAGAAGGCGCCGTCACTTGCATTGACAATGCGCGGCTCGCCAGAATGTCAGCGCCATGCAATGAGGATGCCATCACCAGCATACAGAAGAAAACAAATGTTGCGTTCACTTCCTGCCATATCGCTGACGTGTGAAACTCTGCAGTTCCCCATTGCATGATCTGGAACGCGTGACTTGAAGATTTTGCACATTTTTACTCGGAACTCGCCATGTACGCCTTCAACTTTCGCAGGTGCCTCCCAGTGCAGCACAAATGCATCGTTCTTAAGTTTCAATACCAATCTTTTCTACGTTAATGTGGATCTACAGGGCAATAACATCAAAACCCGGTGGCGAAATTCCTATCAATACCAGTGGTTGTGCATTCGCTGCACTTCATAATTCACTGGCAATACGTAAAACCGTATAGTATTTCGAGACATTGCGCTTATCGAAAAAGTCATTTCCTTGGAGCTGCTATCAAGCACGCAAATTGTTTCAAAATATAATATCGCTGACGGTACGGCAGCATAGGCGATTTGCGTGGGCAATTGCTTGCGTGGGCGGAAGCGATTGGAGCTTAAGCCCGTACAAATGGCACCTACGTGGTGATGTAACATTTCCGGAAATTCCGAAGGCGGGAGAACAGAGCGTGATAAACACTGGTTTTTCTCCAAAACATTTGGAAACACTGGAATAAATATGCTGGCCGGTGTTAGTACACGGAAGCAAAAAAGAACAGCACACGTGCGTACAAGCCACGACATGCTTCCAAAACGCAAGATGTTGACATTCCATAACAAAGAACCCAATTCTCTATTTGCTCCGATATTCTTTGCACCTTTGGGAATTACTACATAACACCAATGAAAGCAGCCATTTTGCTCCCTTAGGGAGGGTAGGCTCACATATATACACTTCTTGAACTTCAGCTTTCCGGATGTCAGGTGCAATGTATTTGCTCATACACGTGGGTTCCATTACACTTACGGAACGTTGAGAAAGGAACAGCTATATAATTGAGATGATTTGAAAACGCAACACGCTGGATACAGCTTGTATGGAAAACGTCTCCTTTCCACGTTTTTTTTTTCATTCTGTTATAAAGAAGTTTGTATATAATGGAAAAAATAAAGACCAAACATGTATTAAATTCCTCGTCAAAATCTCAGAACGCATATTCGGCGCTTACTCCGTATTAACTCCGTACTTGGTGTCTACTGTGCTACGAAAACCCAACCCAGTGTCCACAGGCGCCGACTACGGGAGGGGGGGGGGGGGGGGAGGGGGGCTCCGGGGCTCGAGCCCCCTCCGGAGCTGTCCCGGGGGCGGAGTGAACAAGTGTCGGCGGTGGCGGCGGTATAGTGATGGTGTCACGCTGAAAGGTGGGCCTATCCTGGTGATCGTGCAGAATGGGTCCAAGTTCAATGACACATAGCCCTGTGGGCTCGGAGACCTGTAACGCGCCCTTGAACTACCCTTGTCACACGTGGGACCCACAGAGGCAAAATCACCAGCCCTTCCCCTGTTGAGAAAATGGGGGTAACCGAAGCTTCTCCAATTCTAGCGTGATGGCTTCCGAAGGCCAGGCGAAACGTCAGCGAAGAGCCGCCGACCCTGAGTTCAGGGCAAACGAAGCGGAACCCCTGCAAGTGTCATCATACCACCAAGCTTCGCTTACCCCCATTTTCTCGACAGGGGAAGGGCTCTGAATTTTAATTTATACTTTCGCTTTATTTCGGCAAATCCTGACCATAGGAGGACAAGCGCATTAGAAGCACCAGCGGCGACTACCTCATGTATGGTTCCTCACTTCAGCATTCTTTTTTAATTTCCGCTGAGAACACTATGCACAGACACAATATATTTAAATATATAAACAGGACAAAGTTTCTTGTATATTTTAAAGAGGAGGAGGTAGCCAACTAAATGGATAGCCTATGCCTAGAGAATGAATGTGTTGACGTATGTTCACTTCACTTCGAATTACTTTTCGTGCTTTTTTGTCCCTGAAAAAATAAACCTGCAGACTTCAGTGACCCCATCGGCAGAGTCTTCTATCAACGGCGTGTGAAAAGCATGCGAGTGATATGTGTCTCAATATTGTTTTGCTCTCTAGTAGGCAACGCTGACGACTGGCGACAAAAAAGAAAAAGAAAAGCTCTTCTAATGTTTTGCGACATCTACGCATTAGGGATGGGAACATCGCCTCTTGCATGCAGAGGCCATAAATACGGGGTGTTTCAGCAAACACTTCCGAAAATTTTTTGAAGGTTTTCTGTAGCAGGTAGCACAATTCTAGTTCATGAGCTGGTCTACTCGAAGAGGCGGACATTACTTGCACAAAATTGAAATTCATAGTCGACTAATTAACACAAAATCACCAATTAGGTTTTTAACATATTAACTTACGGTCCATGTTGCAATTGACATATTCTAGCCGTGGAGTTCGCAAGGTGGATGCACTAGGAACTAATTCTCAGGATGGCACCAGTTTCGAGATGTTAATTCCCGAACATTGCGGAGAAATGCATTGGCGTTCCAGTCGGTTTTGTGCTTACCTGCCGTGGTTGCTTAGTGGCTATGGTGTTGGACTGCTAAGCATGAGGTCGCAATATCTGCACTTCGATGGGAGCGAAATGCTAGAACACCCGTATACTTAGATTTAGGTGCACGTTAAAGAACACCAGGTGGTCTAAATTATTCTACAGTCCTCCACTACGGCGTGCCTCATAATCAGATCGTAGTGTTGGCACGTAAAACCCCATAATTTATATATCTATTCACACTTTTGTGGTTCGATGGATAAAACGACGTTTTGTTAAGAATGTGACTGGCACGCCAATGCATTTTGCCGCGAAGTTAGAGAAATAAGGTCTCGAGTCTGGTGTCAGCCTCAGAATAAGTTCCAAGTGGATCTAAACTCCGCGGCTAGAATTTGTAAATTGCAACATAGGCCCATGTTTGTTAATTGGTTCAATTTATTGAAGCAAAATTTTATTGGTTAATTTTGTTAATTAGTCGATTACGCATTTAAATTTTTGTGCAAGTAATGTCCGCCTCTTCGACCAGATGAGCTCGTGAACTAGAATTGTGCTATCTGCCACAGGCAACCTTTAAAAATTTTCGAAAGTGTTAGCTGAAACACCTTGTATATAGAAATCACTGAGGAACCGAAATGATGCCAAGCCGGATTCAATCGAAATCAGAATAAATAGAAGTCTAGAAGTCATGCGCAGCAGCGCTTATACTCGGACTCAAAGTACTAAAAAAAAGAGTGCAGTTTGGCCGGGACAGTGAAGCAGTATTAGTGATAGCGAAGCAGAAGACAATTACACGAAGGAAGATCTTCACCATGTAAATCCGTCTAATAATCGCACCCGTGTAAGGGCCGCACCCCCAACTTGGCAGCCAATTCTTAAAAAAATTACATCCAACCGAGAAGCAATCGCGTTGCGTGCGCTGATTCTGATTGGGCTCAACAGCGAATTGTCGCACGCCGCTACTGGATGTCGAGAGGAGGCGATCGTGGATGTTTACGGCGGATTTCATACTCGTAGTTTGAAAAATGAAGTCAAATGGCCCGGCCCAATGAAAGGCTCGTCAAAATCGTGACAGGAAAGCACGGCCCTTACACGAGTCTATATGTTACTTATAGTGGCCATATAAATTGCACTAAATATTCACCTAAAATTAAAATAGCAAGCATAAGTAATGCACGGACCATGTAAACCTGTAAATACCTCACTGGATGACATCGAGCACTCGCTTTTACAATGCAAGCATTATGAAGAACGCCGGCAGCGGAGGCGAACGGTTCGTACAGCCGCGCGATTCACCGCAACTTCGAAAGTCAGATTCATCATTATCTGCCTATTTTTATGTCCACTGCAGACGACCTCTGTCAGTGATCTGCAATGACCTCTGTCTCTTAACTCTGCAACACTAGGTGCGCGGAAAGACAGCCCGGCGAGGAAGACAGCGCGCATGAAGTTAGCAGCCATCCCTGGTCACCCTATATTATTGCACCCCACCAATGATTACCAACAATTAGATATGGCACGCGGGCCGCATAAGCGTCAGCCGCGCGCAGTCATTCACAGCTACGGCGCGGCTAGAGGAGAAGACGCGTGCTCTCCTTCCCATTCGCGTTGGATTACGTGACCTACCACTAACCCAAATATTGAACGCGTGGGAAGATGATGCCCATCAAGCCACGATCCCTTTCGGCTCACTGTTACGTGTTTTTTCCCGCACCCACAGTGTACGGTCGCTCATTTATAATGCTTTTGGATTTAATACGGAACAGCACGGCGACGACTACAGCGAAAATTTGCCTGGAGTGCATATAAGAATTTGCCCATATAAGGGCTTTCGCCATAAAGCGAGAAATGGAAAATTGTTAGCAAAGGGTGTATATCTATCTATCTATCTATCTATCTATCTATCTATCTATCTATCTATATATATATATATATATATATATATATATAAATATGGGTTCTATGTTGAATCTGATGCTGAGTAGCAAGGAAGTACGCATCATTACACTACCACGGAAACATTACCCGGCATGTCTTAAAATTTGACGATACTTGAAAACATATTGTCCATTGCGGGCAAGTGAGCTGTGTAGACAAAGCTAACATTCTGCCTACCGTCGATTTATAGTGTTCACATCAATATAATGAATCACTGGTTGTTTTATTCAATGAGTGTCCACTGCTGCAATAAAACAGAGCGTTGGCAATGACGTTTGTTTAAATTAGCGACAAATTAAGCAAAGAAGTCTGTTTCACATAACTTGAACTCGTATAAGTGTTTCTCAAAGGGATACCTTCAAAAATATCCTCCATACAAACCTAGAATGAAAAACAGCGTTCAGCATTTACTGCATTCCGACTGGCTCGCACGAAACGCATATTCATATACCATTATCAATAAAATGCGAACATATCATTAGTGAGGAGCCAAGATTTCTCAAATCCTGAGCAACAATTTGCGAATTTTGTACATATCATAATAGGGAAAGAAGTTCAAAGCGGGAATAAACTAGACGTTTGACATTTATTGTATCGTGTTTTGTGCTCTTGCACAAATGATTGGGATTGAGTGTCGTGTTGAGCCTTCACAACGAGCCATTTCATCCAAAGGATTATAAAAATAATACTCACCTTTACCCGGTACAAAGATGTGCGGGAGGGCAACTCCTATGGATGTACGCTCCGGCGGTCCGTTTCTGTGTGTACGTATGCTTATGGTCACATTGCTGCAAGACTCGAGGCCTGTGCATGTGACCTGGGTCTGGTCTTGGCGAATGATTGTGCCGTCGGGGCACGATCCAGAATTAGGGTGTTTCTCGCCTCTGTCGTCGGTGACGGACACCCAGTAGTAATCGAAGCTAGCCTTTGGTCTTTCCCAGGCAACGGTGATGTAGTTATTCCCAGCGGCGAGTAACGTCAGCTTGGTTACATCAGGGAGGTCTGAAAGCACAAGTACTTCTGAATACAGGCATTCGTGGAACCCAGGCTTAACGTATGCCAACATAGACGAGCCTAAAGGTAAATAATTCGGCAGAGACAGTTAGACTACTTGCGTTTGGGAATGCAAAGATTTATAGTCACTTTTGGTGAAATGTTTCTTTCCGCACGTTCCTGGTCCGCGCAAGCTCTCGCCTGCTTTCTAACTGCGCCTCGGTAAGGGCAAATCAAAACGCTCCAAGCGTCTCAACACACTACCTTCCCGCGAGGGCTTCATAACTCGAAGAACGGCTTAGCACCGTTCAATTAGACAATTGCGTTTATCTCTCTCTTTTTATACACTCATAACGCGGCACCACCTCCTCCCCATATGCTGAGCCGTCACGTGTGCAATGACGCACTCAACAGGCACACCTTCAGTCAACGAGAACCGCGGAGCCGCCGTCTCGTCGGGGATGCGCGCTCGTCTTGCACACCGGGATCCTAGAGTCGATCGCCGCCATGGCCAAAAAATTCCTGATTTTCCTTTGAGAGCCATCACTTTGCTTACAGGAACTCGTCTGAGAAATTTGACCTCAATCCGAGCGTTTTGTGACGTATTGTTACGCTTTTCGCCGTCCGCCATTTTCGGTACCCTCTTTCCGCCACGCCCACTACGCCGACTGATTTTCGCGTAATGGGTAATATAATGCTGCCGCATAAAAAGTTTGCCCAACTACATTATTGCCAAACTAGGTTTTGGCAATGCAACCAGACCATCGGAGTGCGGAGACTACGATGACAATAGCATCCTGCAAAGTATTACACCAATTTTTTCCAAGAAAACTCCGGAAAATTCAAACAATATCCTGCGCACTCTTCTTGAAGGAGCCACTGGTGCTGTGAACTAGTGACGTCATAAGCAATCACAATTTCACGTCACAAGCACTTCTTTTGCAACGTACAATTTCACCCGCCTGAGTTAGAACTCTGGTATCCCGGAGAAATGACAAACCACCACAACTGTCCCCTGAAAGGCAATTGTAAAAGAATTCGTGGGGCCCCAACGCACATATGGTGACACATTACCAGCGAAGTTGCTTAGGCTGCGTACATGGGCTGCATACATTGTGAAATCAACTTTTTTTTTTTCATACGGAAGCTAACTACGCCGGCACAAGCGCCGCTGCGGTATCGCACCTCCCATGCAGCTGCTGCAACCGCTGCTGCAGCCGCCCCACCACTTTCGACGCGCGTGACGTCATAACCTCAGAAGCACAGGCCACGTGCACAAGAGCCATCGCCACACTCTTCCCCCTCTCATTAATCGTCACACAGGATTTAAAACAAAGGGCATGAAAGCCAGCTTGCTAGTCGAAGTGCACGTTCTCATATATATATATATATATATATATATATATATATATATATATATATAGTTCAAAAATAGAAGCACGTAGGAAAAACATAACAAGTCTGTACTGACGTTTTGGCCGGGGTCCGGCCTTCATCAAGAGAGCGTGTACAAGCATACAGAGCTCAATTTATACCTTTTTGCCGTAAGGGTGAAAAGAGACAAGAAAAAAATACAAAGTGAAACAAAAAATAAATACAAGTAAAAAAGAATACAACGAACACGTAAATGGAAAACTGCGCGTGCACAGAGTGGAATTATTAAAAAAAGTGAATGCAACAAGGCTGTGAAAACAAGCTCCTAAATCGTGAGTAGCCCATGACCACAGGTGTGCGCATCTCTGCACACCTGTGGTCATGGGCTACTCACGATGTTTAAATAGTAAGTGCATTTAGCTTCATTAGCGAGAAGCTGTTATTTCCAGAAGCATGTGCTAAACAACTTTTCCCGAGAGACTTCATCGACGCATAGTTTACTTTACCAGAGCATCGGCCATAACCTAGCGCCCCCTGTCGTAACCTGAGGTTATGTCGCGATATTGGGAAGGACACGTGATAGCAGCCGTATAACATTTTCTAACGCTTAAATAAGGTTGTTTTTAGAGAAACTGTGTTTATTCAGAAGTATTTACCTTCATACATAGATTTCACATACCCTTCCACATACCTCCTTTATATTCAATAGTGGTGGCATTTGTAGATCTGCCAGAGGAATAGTCTAAATTCTGCGCCTCTCGTTATAGACCCCTTTATAACACTTTAGAGCACTTGCATGCGTATTTGTTTGGCGAAGGCCTAATTTAGGATGCTTAATTACTTTCAACTTTGCCTACAGATCACCCATTACCCGGCCCTTACTGCCATTAAACACAAAAAAGCTGCCTCGTGTATTACACCGAGGACACCAGTAAAACGTTATATCACGTATGAAAAAAAGAAAAAAAAATAGATTGAACAACTACGTTAACACCCCTAACTAAACCAGGAGCTCGAAATTTTCGGTACACGCCGCAGTTAAGATTTCACGCATTTCGGCAAATTCAATTTTTTGCTAATACAGAGCTGTTTTGTGGCATGCGGAAACGTAGCTCAATACGATAGCGTCACACTTTTGTGAACTCGCTAAAGGAATTCTTCACACAGGTAGTAATTGATGCAGATGCCTCTAACTTCGCAGGGAAACTTGAGATATTGTTCCCTCTAACTCTACGGAACTTTGTCTTGTTGGCGCTTGTAGTTGCACCAGGGCGGTTGGAAAGATTTTGCACTGGTCGTAAAACGTACGGCTCAAGCTCAGGAGCTATTGCGTACGTAATTTATTGCATAGGTCGTAAACAGGTCACACCTTTTGCATTTTGCGTACGCATTACCCAACACAAGCCCTTAAGCATGTCAAAAATAAACAAGTTAGTTGGTATAGTTCATCGAGGACGCCGTATAAGCGAACAACATTCCTCGTTTAACGCGAAGAAACACCATAAATTCGAGGGTTGAATAATTGCGCGCAATACTTCTGCTCGAGCTAGAAACATTAAATTTATGCCACACAGTACTCTTAATATTTCCTGTATTTTTCAATGAATTTAAAGTTGTCTTTTGCCGTTGCTTTATGACCCTAGGATAGATACATCGCAGAAAACACCAGCATGACACTCGGGAACTTCTGAATAAGTAACTTTCTAAGCATACTACAAATAACTTTCACGGAATAAACACTTATTTTTTGTCACTCACTACACACTTCCTACTTGAATGAAATATAAGCACTGTTCCTCGCATAGTTAACAGAGAAGACGAGGCAAAAGACACTTCCTGCATTGTACAATGTACAAAATTTCGGTGAGAACATGAATTCAGTAATTATTCTCCAAGCGCATAGCTTACATAGACACATCAAATTTTCCGTACACGTCATGCAAGAGTGGGTCTGATTTCCGGAAAAATTGTTACGTGCTCTCTGCTTTCTTTAGTCCTCACTGGGAACAGAGAAACATTTGAAGCGTTACGTGAATGCGCTTCGCAATACCGCAGCTATGGTCACGGCCACTTACCTGGACCTCCTTTTCGACTTTCAATCCCTGATGTGGTCCCGAGGTCTAAAGTGCCAAGACGTGCTCCCGGGAGAGAATTCGGAGACTCCCTTCCTTGTGGAATGGTCGCACGCCGAACACGGCTCGGAGCCGCTCCCTCAGCTGGAGCATCTACGAGCACGGGTACTTTCAACTTTGCCGCCCCAATGCCCAGTGCACGAGCCTACACATCCGCTATCGCCACCACCTCACGCGACCCCAACGATTGCTGCTCTTCGGATTACATCCTCCTTACCACCGGAATACATATATGCCTCCAGGCCCAGCATGGCCTTCAATGGGCTTAGCAACACCGCAGCTATGGTCATGGCCACTTGCCTGCAATGCCTCTTTGTCTTGCAGGTAAATAATCAATATTCACGATACGCACGTCGCACTCATTATGCGGCGCTTCTGGTGTTGCCAAGCCCACAGTGTCATTTTAAAGTTGCAATTTCTTGTGCGCATTTCATCAAACAGATGCCAGCGGTATCAGGCGACATGGAATTAAACCGAGGTCCCACCATACGTTCTCACGAGACGCAAGCATCTTGCGACATAAGCACTCCATGAAATCCCGTCTAGTCAAACTTACATGCTGCAAGAACTTAAGTCCATCCAGCACAAGATATCCCAGAATGACTGCGCTATTAAAAAGATTAACGAACGGCTAACTGAAATATAAAACGATTGCAAATCGATAGTGGGTATAAAATGACAAATCGATGACATCCAAGTTCTTTGTGACCAAACGCGTAAGATATACCAACAATTTGAGCAAAATTGGACGTCTCAGAAGACCGAGCACACCGTTCAAACCTAGTATTTGGTTTTTCGGACAAAGAACGTGAAACACGGTCCGAATCTGAAGCCTCGGTGCTACGAATCTACAGTACATAACTAAACATAACAATTGAATCAATGGATATCAAAAGAGCCCATGGGCTAGGGAAATACAAAACAAACAAAAACCGACCAATCACTGTTAACTTTGCACATTTTTAAATTAAAGAGAAAGTTCTATCCAATGCATATAAACTAAAGGGTTCCCAGTATCGAATCTCGGAAAATTACTCTCCCAACACCCTTAAAGCAAGAAAGCATCTCGGGGTGTTCGGCAAGGCGCAACAGCAAATCTTTAAATTACGACATGACAAACTCATAATTGCCAGCAACACCTACACTTACGACCACAACGCAGAGAAGGTCGTTCCTCGCACTTTAAACACATAGGCCCCAGCAGTGTTAATGCGAGAAGAAAATCATTTTCGTTCCTATATACAAACATAAGAAGCGTTCTCCCTAAAGTAGATGCTCTTCAAAACCTAGTTAACACAACAGAATCAGATCTGTTCGCAATCACTGAAACATGGCTTAACCGTGCTATAACTGACTCTGAGATACAACTTTTCCCGGATTTCAATATTTTCAGACGTGACCGCACTAACAAACGTGGTGGTGGCTTATTAATAGGTAGTTATAAAAGTCTTCAGTGCACTGAAATTAAGACAGCCTCTTGTTTGGAAATCCTGGTCGTTCTCTGTAATGCTTCCTGTCCCCCCACGATAAGTGGTGTTTGTTATCGCCCTCTTGGTAGTGACTCTCTTTTCGTACCCAAATTCTACGAGGCCCTTCGCTCTCTAACCGAATTTTATCGACATCTTCTGATACTGCTGTTCGGCGACTTTAATTTTCCGGCTATATCCTAGACTAATCTAGCATGGGCAGCCTCCGAACACGGTATCGAGAGCGATTTCATCAACTCATGGCTAACTTTTGGACTAACGCAACTCATCAATGAACCCACACGCTATAGCTACAATTCACTAATATTCTAGATATTCTTCTTGCCTCTGATCCCGACAGGGTATTAAAAATAACGTTTTTACCAGGGCTCAGTGACCATTCAGTAATCCATGAATCTTACTCCTGTCAACTTTCGCATCCCACAAAGATAACATAATCAATAACACTGTACGATAAGGGTAATTATGCTGCTATAAACTCTGAGCTTGAAGAACTTGCTACTCCTTTTCTAACTGACTTTTCAAAGCGTTCAGTCGAGCCTAACTGGTTACTAGTTAAAAACAAATACTGGACCTGTTCTCTAAGCATCTGTCCAACATTATCGTAACTGAAGAGAAGTCATGCCCAGTTCAAGTCACATTGAAGCGACTGAACAATAAAAAGTTTCCGTTCCGCAAAATGCTCCAATGACGCATGCGCGTGGAGTAGCTATTATACCATAGAAAAAAAAAACGCGGAAGGCTCGCAAAGAAAAACTTTCTTTTTTTCTTACAGGCATTGCCCGATATGTTTCAAAATAACCCTAAAAAATTCTGGAACATCATTAACCCAAATCGCTCGCTATCCTTAGCATTGTGCTACGGACAAAACCATTCAATTCCCGATCATGAGGCCGCCGAACAGCTTAACTTTTTTTTTCTTCTGTGTTTACTGCCGAACCTGTCGACAACTTACCTCCCCTTTCTTATCACGACCATAACGTGATGCCCGACATCACATTTTGTCCGAACGGCATTTCAAAATGAATGGACTTGTTAAAACTCGAATCATCATGCGGCGTGGACGGTATCAACGCGCAAATGCTGAAAAAACACGAAGTCAACTACTAGTATGATACTCTGCCATATTTTCCAGCAGTCACAAACAACAGCAGTGGTGCCGGTGGACTACAAAGTGGGAAATATTGTTCCAGTACCCAAAAGAGGTCCTCCATCTTTGTGCAGCAGTTATCGCCCTATTTCACTTACTAGTATTTGTTCTAAACTAATGGAACATGTGATCTACTCAAACATTGTTAGGTTTCAGACTGCAATAGCTTCTTTCATTAAAGTCAACACGGCATTCGCGCTGGAATCTCATGTGTCACCCAACTAGCTTTATTTTATAACGATATTAGTTCCAACCTTGACTTAAACATACCCGTTTATGCTCTCTTCTTACGCTTTGAAAAAGCGTTCGACAAAGTTCCACATCAACGGCTACTTCTAAAACTTTCTCAACTAAACATTAATACAGCTGTATACAACTGGACACAACAATTGGTCTGTGCTAATACCCACTCATCTAACCGATCCGCCGTAATCTCTGGTGTGCCACAAGGTACAGTACTTGGACTCCCACTTTTTCTCATTTATATTAACGACCTCCCAGATAATATTTCTTCTGCAATTCATCGATTTGCAGATGACTCCGTCGTATGTCGTTTCATTAGAAACCCAACAGATATTAATACCCTTCAAAACGACCTCAACTTTATCGAACCCTGGTGTAGCTCATGGTTAATGTCCTTAAATATAAAGAAAACATTATTGTTATTGCACCGCAGGCCACATTACCAGCCAGCAGAATATATAATTTTCGACTGCGCAATACCATCCACTGAATCTTATACATATCTTCGCGTAACATCTTCCAGCAATCTCTCCTGGGCAGTAGCTAACATAGCTAACTCCGCGAATCGCTCTTTGAGTTTTCTTCGTAGGCACTTAAGGCTCCTTCACCCACCAGTGAAACTAATAGCCTATCTCACATTTGTTCGCCCTAAGTTAGAATATGCATGCTCTATGCATGTCCTCATCAATTTACCCTATCTAATATTCTCGATCAGTCCAAACTCGTGCAGCTCGTTTTATTTACTCTGTGTATTCTTACTATTCCAGGGTGCCCGAGCTTGAGGCTCGTGGTCACCTTACCAACCTTGAACTGCAACGTCACACATCTAGGCTATGCCTTTACCACAAATTTTATAATGCTCCCTTCGAAGTTTCACCTATCTTACCAGTTCACCGCTTGTCCAGCCGCACGAACCATCCCAGAACGGTTACACGGGTGCTTTCGCATTTCGCCCCCATCGAAATCCGGCAGCCGTGGCCGGGATTCGATCCCGCGACCTCGTGCTCACCAGCCCAACACCATAGCCACTGAGCTAAACCGCAGCTAAACGTCCCAGAATCCGCACCTGGTCTACATCTGGGATGAGGTGGTTGTTGAGGAGGATTTCAATTTTCGGTGGGGGTCTCATGTCTATGCGACATTTGGGGGGATGTAGAACTAGGAGTTCAGATTTGGCTGGAGAGCAAGCTAGGCCAACCACTTCAGCTTGTTCCGCCACTATATTGGCCCTTGCCTGGAGCGTCTCCTCCATTTCCCCTGAATTACCTATGGTTGTCCATAGAGTAATGTCATCGGCATAAATTGAGTAGGATAAGTTCGGTACCCGTGACAGCGCCTTAGCTATGGGTACTAGAGTAATATCAAACAGTAAGGGAGAGAGAACCGAACTTTGCGGTGTTCCTCGGCTGCCTAGTGGAAAGGAGCTTGAGGAGAGTTGTTCAAGAGAGAGGTCTGCTGTACGGTGACTGAGAAATGCCGAGATGTAGGCATGTGTGTCGCTGCCAACATTCAGGTTGGATAGAGCGTCCAGGATTACCGAATGTTGCACGTTAGCAAAGGCTTTGGTGAAGTCGAGTGCAAGAATAGCCCTCATGCGTTTGGCATGACGGGGTGGAGGGTTTCCTCTAAACGTTGCAGCATTACATCTTGTGTGGCTAGGTGGCTGCGGAAGCCAATCATGGTGTGCGAGAACAGATCATGTTCTTGCATGTGTTCTTGTAGTCTGTGAAGGATCACGTGTTCAAACAGTTTCCCCAAGCAGGAGGTCAGGAAAATTGGTCGGAGATTTTTTAGGTCTAATGGTTTGCCGGGTTTTGGAATGAACGTGACTTTTGCATGCGTCCATTGTGTTGCGAGTTCCCCTTTAGACCAGCATTCGTTGAAGAGGGGCGTGACTGCCTGGATGGAACGGTCATCCAAGTTTCTAAGCAGTTTGTTAATTATTTTGTCTGCGCCGGGCGCAGATGTTGTTCGGAGTTTGTGCATGGCCGCCCTGACTTCCCATGGTGAGATGTCTCCATCTAATGTGGGGTTGGGCAAGCCTTAGTAGTAGGGTAAAGGTGTCCTGCCTGTGGTGGTGAGGTATTGTGTCCTTAAGTTGTTGAGGAGTTCTTGGTCTTGCATGGGGAGCTTATGCAGGATCCTGTGAATGTTCTTCCTTTGAGTTGTTTTTGTGTGGTCGGGATCGAGCAGGCAACGAAGGAAGGTCCAAGTATCCTTGAGCCGTAGATTTGTGAGAGAGTGGAAGGGGGCAAACGTCCGCACGGTGCCCGGGACTTCCACCAGTTGAAGCACGCTTCCATCTTCACTTTGAAGGGGTGGTACATATACACCGCTCCGTAGAAGGTGAGCTGTTTGGGTAGCACAGGAGTGTTCATGAATTTGATCAAAATCGACTTCGTGCGATCGAGTGGGCGAGTGTCCGTGATGGTGAAGTTCGGACTGCGATTCATGGTGGTGAGATCTTGAAAGATGTCTTCTTGCGACTGATTGTAAATCGCGTTGTAAACAATGCCCCTCAACGCATCATTCGGTGATGCAATATACGCGCGCACTGGGTATACTGTTGGTCTTCGATTCGGAGCACTTGTGCACTCACGTAGCGCTTGTCTCGATCTTCACATGGCATGCTAATGGTGAAAGATTTCTTATGCGGGTTCAATCGGAGCCGATAATGAAGCCCAGCTTCCTGATAGTTGATTTGTGCAGCGGATTTGAGCAGCGGATTTTGAGACCTCCTCTCAGACGAAATATCACCTTTGGGTCCGTGGTTGGGAGTTTGGGGAGTGGAGCGTGCTGTTTAGGTTTCAGAAAGTGAGGCTTGCCTGCTTGCGTTGACTGCGGTTCGGCAAGATCCTCGGGTTATCGAAGTTGGACCCCAAGTAGGCTTAGCGTAGCGTCGCCCACCTCGGAGAGAAAAAGGCTGCTTTGACTCAAATAATCATTGGAAAGTCCCGAGACGTGGTGCGTACGAGTGCAGAACACCTTCACTGACAGCCGTCTTCAGGTCATTTCCAGTCGAAATTTTGCCGTAGGGAGTCATGAAAATGTCACAGTTTCGCCCTAAGGGCGAAGCAATGAATGCGATAGCAACACAGCAATGTCATACGAAGTAAGGTGAGCGGCCTTGGTAGCAATATGAATTGTAGTAAACATGAGCTGATTAAGTAAGCAGGTGTGCTGCGGCGTAAGTAGACCGACATGAAGAGAGACTCGATGACCACGAGAAGGCGTGTGTGAAACGGTGGTGTTGATGAGAAGCGCTTACCATGGGCAGCGCGTGCGAAGGGACACACCTGTAGTGCTGCACTGCCGATCTGGGCAGCATTGCATGTGTAGCGTGCGTTGGAAAATGTGGCCCGACTATTACTAACTGAATGAACAAGCGTGGTGTGAGCGCGCACAAACAAACATCAATAGATCACACTGAATGACTGCAGTCAACGACTGTCAAAACGCTGGCAGCGAGCGTATGTACGTGCGGTCTATCGCTTCAACGAAAACTGAGCGGCGAATGCAGGGAGCATAAAGGTCAGAGCCGTGTGGAGATAAGAGACGGTGCGGTCGAACGAACGACGAGCGCGGTTGTTGGCAGCGTAGAAGTGCGCCCCCCCCCCCCCCCCCCCGCTCCCTCCGGCGCTGGCTTCCCGCTTCCTTGCTTGCGCGTGGGAGAGATAAGAGACTGCGGACGAGCGACGAGCGCGGTTGTTGGCAGAGAAGTGCCCCCCCCCCCCCTGCTCCCTCCGGCGCTGGCTTTCCGCTTCCTTGCTTGCGCGTGGGAGATTGAGTGAGTGCGTTAGCTCTCCGTGATAGCGCGCGTCCCCGCACGCTTCCGCTGGGGCATACGGCGCGCGGCGAAGCTTTTATCTATACGGAACCTCACGGCGACGGCGACGGCGACGGCAGAAATCCGGTTGAAGTGTCCATATAATTGCTATCGCAATAAAAAAACTGAGCCTATGTGAGGCACGTCCGCTAAGCTCAGCCGCTACCGGCGTTCCCCCAGCCCTTCATGGAGCACGGCGCAGAACACGCGTTTGCTCTCCGCCGTGCGTTCGCTCCCCGTGAAAGCGCGCGTCCCTCGTGCCCTTTCACTCGCACATACAGCATACGGCGAGCCGCGACCATTTTATCGCCATTGACGTCATACGGAACCTCACGGGGATGGCAGAAGTCCTTGAAGTCTCCATATAATGGCTATCGCAATAAAAATCACCGCCCAAGCACTCCTTGCAGATGGTTAACCAGCGAAGCTGAAACTTGCGGCCCCGGTGTTTATTACTGTGTTAATGCCGACGGTTCGTTAAAGTCTTTCTCAATTACTGGTTACGTCTTCGTGTTTCTTAATGAGCTTACACACACGTTCTGCTACCACCGAGAGAACGTCACTGACGGTATGCCCGCAGTCCGCCGTTGTCGCTTGCGTTCGATGTCTGGAGTTTGCTCGGCGGCGTGGTTAGCAGCATCCGCCCGCCATTAGCGCTTTTGATTCTTCGAAACAAATTGCTTCAAAATTAAATCTGCCTATCACGTGAGACAATTAATGGCCCCTAACCCCTTAAGCAATGGCTCAAACACAGTCTCCCCACTGCAACGACAGAAGTGAAGCGAAATTCCACGCTGGAATGATGAGCGGCAATGGAGCCAGCTCTGGAAGAAACTGACGACGAGCGTGGGATTAGTGGCACGAGCGCGTTCGCGCGGTTGCGCCGAGGGGCACCAGCGAGCCAGCTGTGGAAGAATTCGACGACGCTCGAGCCATTGCTTATGATGATAGTTTCAGCGCACATCGGATGGACGGATTTTGGTTTCGCCTAGCCATATACACCTTCCCTGTAAAAACAACCAGAATGGAGCAACGAAGAGCGTGCTGGCATCTTTCGACGAAGAGAAACCTGAGGCTGCATCGGGGCGCAGGTGCACGCACGCGTACGAGGGTGGCCGATTCTTGGCCTAGCCCCCTTAGTCGGTATAAGCCAGAATAGGGTCATCATTATCATCGCGTAGTCAACCTTCGTGTTTAGCATATTAAACAGACATCTCTACTTTATGTCTGGAACATCAGTTCTTTAGGAAATGTCGTCATCACACTGCCGTCCTACCCATGTCGATTTGCATGTCGTCATGTGATGACGTTGCTTGAAACAGGCGAAATATGCACATCAGACACCATTTTGACGCCATCCATGTGCCCATGTTCCTAAGTAGCCATCGCCACCACTCAGTGGTGGCGCTGGCTGACACTGCCAGCGTTACTTCTAGTTGTAAGACATAAATACCCCAGAAAGTGGATGGGAAAACGGCGCCACGGTAGCTCAATGGCGAGAACATCGCACGCGTAATGCAAAGACGTGGCTTCGTTCCCTACCTGCGGCCAGTTGTTTTATGGCGAATCGATATACCTCTACCAACCAACGTTTGTTTAGTGTGCCCTGCAAAAAACTGTTAAGGTCCCTGTTGTCAAAAAAGAGAAAGTACAAAACAAGCATCGAAATCACATGACAGATGATAAGGCCCCTGTTGTCAGCAATTGAGGGCACAAAACAGCATATCTTCTTTGCCATATCTTCGCCACATAGAAACCAGCCTAGCCGCACAACTGAGCGCTTGTTTTTAATGAAAAAAAAAACCTGCATGTCATGATCGGGCGCACAGAGCGAGCGGCGCTGATAAAGGAGTGTCGCGCTTGGACATGACGTCGCATAAACATATTATTCGCTCCAATTGTGGAATAAACACCGAACGGGCAAGGCAAGAAAAAAAAGAAGGAAACTCGGGCTTGAGTAAATGCTGACCATCGAACTGTTTCATCGGGAAGGAAAATGAAATTGTCATGTTCTTATATTCATTCGCGATCACATCTTACTGGTGAGAGTTGCTGGCGCGTACCTTGTGGCCACCGGTCACGCCAAGCCCGTCCCGGAACCACTATACAGATATGCGGATTCCATTTCTTGATCGGTCGTTTGGGGGAGCGCTGAAATAGTGGCGCTATCATGCGCTTGTTTTTGTAAACCGCATATTCTTTTCTTTAATAATTCCTTATGGTGAATATCAACAGCTTCGCTATAATTCACCTACAATTTTTTTCATCTATTTTCATTAATTTATCATTTCTTTATTTCAATTACTAAGTACAAGTAATTTCCCCTATGTTGTCCTTGGTGTCATAGTTTGTTGACTTCTTATGATATTTTTTTTTATTTTCAAGTTGCTTGTAAGACCAATCTGAACTTATGTTCTGTTTTCCTTGTGGCGCATGTCTTTCCTCTGATAACTCTCATCACCATTTTGTTTTGCGCACAAGTTACAACCTACACGCCGTGGTAGCGAAATGGCTTTGGTCGTTGTGCTGCTAAGCTCGATGGCGTAGGATGGAATCCGGGCCACGGCGGCGGCTTTTAGATGGGGCCGCAATGCAAAAACGCCCTTGTACCCTGCATTGGCTGCACGTTAAAAACATCAGGTGGTTAAAATTAAGCTGTAGCCCACCGTTATGATATGCCTCCTAATCATATCTTGGTTTGGGTAAGGGAAACCTCATAATTTCGTAGTTTTTTTTAAACACATTGCAACATACTGAATATTCAGCCACGCATAAAAAAACGGATTTCTTCCATGGATATATTTAGCCTCATTGCTTTCTTGTCGCCTGGCTAATGTAGCGCGCCTGTCTTCGGGGGGCAAATATAATAACCAAGAAACGCTTACGACCGTTCTCGTTTTTTGAATACATCTTAGCAGTTGACTTTATACTATCGACAAACTTGCTTTTATATTTTCTGGGCGCCATCACTGATCCTCAATTATACAAAAGCTTCAATAAAATAAAAATAAAAAGCTTACCAGCAATTTTTATGCACTCTACATTCGGAGTGGGCTGCAAAAGAAAAAAAAAACATTGAATGAGTATCTCTTGTGGCCGCTGCACAAATGTTTTGACCTTTATTGAATTCATGACCAAACAAAATACACTAGGTGGAATGTGATACCAAAGAACGATGAAAAGACACCATCATAAAAAAGTTAGAGTCGCTTTAAGCAAACCAATTTTCCTTCTCGTACATAGAGATCGCGCCAGTCGGGGATGTGATCCATGGCATATATCTGTTATATATTTACCTGACATGTTCTCCGCCCCTTATTTGAAAGAACCTACCGATAACACTTGATTTGAAAATTGGCTTCGATCACATCCGAAGTACTTGCCCTTAAATTATATTTTATCCAATAAGGCGGTGGGCATCGCAATGGCCATGATCGATGCAGACCGAAATGAAATACCCGCCCACGCGCTAATTGACTCCAAAGCGGCGTGCATATGGCCTATCTCAAGGGGGTCCTGCGCGCTGCGGCAGCAAGACCTGCTAAGAAAACCCCGCCAACTGCAGCACGGGATCACTTGGTGTACAGTGCATGAGGGTCTGCGGGGAAATAAAGTGACAGACTCCCCACGACAGGAACAAATGACCGATTGGCGGACTCGACCCTCGGATCCTCTCCAACCAACGCATCACCGGTCATCCCGTGGGAGATCCTTGCCCTCCAGGGAGCGACGAACACTCGCTTCCCCCAACCCTAAGCTCACACGCAATCACGGAAGGGAATGGCGCAAAATTCAAACTAACCCTTGTCCAAACTTCCTCCGTCAGAGCAAGATCGCATCGGCGGAGCCAGGGCACAGGTGCGAGGTTCGACCAATACTGAGACGTATCCCGTTGGAATGCGGGAGGCACGCTCAAACAACGGACTTAAGATTTACACTAACCTGAAAGTTCTCGCTGCCATGGGAGACGTGACTCGGCGACTGCGATCTAGACGGGCCAACAGCTCTTCTAGATCAGGCCTAGCAAGAAGCCCGAGCCAGTTGAGTTCTAGAGCAAGGACCCTACCGCTAGGGAGCCTTGTCCTGTCCTTTATTAACGCGATAGCGTTTTAGGGCCCCGTGTTGCAGAAAACCCAGTGGTTGTGGTAGTAGTAAACATTTAATAAAGTATTATTTACAGAGAGGTTGTTCGGAAAACCAGCCCTTAGTGGGCCAGCTCCCTACAGTACTAGGTGGAGTCCCTATGCAGGGACCCCATTGGTCGTGGCCGCTGTCCTGACACGCCGGACAATGGCCTGTTTGGCCGGAAGGTCCAGGCAGCCTAGCAGGGCCGCCTCCCAGTCCTCTCGGGTTGGGTTGGGGTTGGGGGTTAGAGAAGGATTGAGTTGGAATGCCCATACCATGTGGTAGGTGTCCGCCACCTCCCCACAGAGGCCGGAAAAAGAAGAGTCAAAGTGTTTGAGCACTGCCGGGCACAGTAGCGTATTAGTGAATAGGCGAAGCATAATTCTCTCGTCCTTCTTCTTCTGCCCTTTGCAGAGCGCAGGAAAGCGGTGGTGGGAGTCCCGAAATGGGTACTTGTGTCTTTAAAAGTGAGAAGAGGAGGATTGTATTCTGGATCAGAGTGGTCATCAGTGGAGGAGGCAGTTGCCCGGTGAATGAGTGCGCGCGCGGCAGCGTGGACTACCTCATTGCCTGTGAGTTCCTAATGGCCAGATTAGTGAGTGGGTAGAGGGGTCAGCTACCCGCGGACAAGGTCGAAGAATTTGAGCAGTTAGGGGGGCGATGCATCCCAGATGGAAATTTCGACAGGCTCCTCTGGAGTCAGATATGATGGTTTTGGAATTGTTATGTGAGATAGCTAGGGTTATTGATTGCCACCTCTTCAGCATGGGTAGCATTGGGTGCACGGAAGGAGAGACCATCCACCTGCCTGTCTTGGTGGACTACGGCGGCCGTATACCAACCCCTATAGGTAAGGACCGGCGATGTCCGTGTAAAATACGCTTTGTTTCGAGTCATAGTGGCGCCGGAGGGCAAAGCCCGCGCGTCCCGGCGATCAGTGTGACTCATGGGACATATTGTTGGGGAGGGGTCGAACATGGATCACGTATTTCCAGTGTTCGGGCACTCGTACCCGCTCCTGTATGTGGAATTGATTCCTGATGTGTAGGCGATCTAGGAGTCGTCTACCTGACGGGGTCTGCGCCAAGCGGGTGTATTGATTCGTCAAGTGAGCCTCCCGAAGCTCCCGGTAGGTGTTGACCACCCCCAGGACAAGAAGTCTCGCATTGGAATTGGAGATGGGGAGATCTATGGCTCGCTTCATGATTTTGCGGAGGGTGACCTCCAAAAAATTCTTCATCGTGTTTCCGGAAGGGCAGGTACGGATTCGCATACAAGATGCGACTCGTGACGAAAGCTTGTGCGAGACGAAGCGCATCCTTGCTTTTGAGACCCCCACTTGTTGGAGACCCGGCGGACCATGCGGCCCACCTGTTCTCCAACCTCACGGAGTTTGTGAAGTGTTGCCTCTACTCGGCGGTGTTTGTGTATGTGGAGACCAAGGACACGGATCTCCTGTGCCTCGTTAATGGGTCCACTATGTAGCGAAAGGTTAATGGACGAAGTGCACTTCGGCGTGGGCCGAATGTGCACGAATTATGACTTCTGTGGGGAACATTGGAGGCCGCAGTCTGCCGCGTATTCGTCCACTCATTGGCGCACCACCGGGGGGGGGGGGGGAGTCGGGGGTTGTGACCCCACTGAGCCAGAGTTCACTCCCCCCTTTTGGTTAACCACATTTCTTTCCGTGCGTCTTTGAGTACTGCAACTAAGATGAAAGACGCGCAATCGTCTGCACACTCGCAAAACTTGCGCAAAAAGCAGCATTTTTTGACAATTTCGGGCGAAGAAATTGCAATTAGTGCTGTTTAGATGGTATTGACAAACTAAAGCAAACTGTCAACCCCCCCCTGGCAGAGATCCTGGGTGCGCTACTGCATCCACTATATGCGCTGCGGCTTGCAGGCTGTCCTCCATGTTGCCCAGGTTGCACTCTGTGGCCCACACGGTGATGTCGTCGGAATAAAGGGCAAGCTTTACCCCGTCGACAGCATCCAACCGGGCCGGGAGCCGTACCATAGCTAAGTTGAAAAGGAGAGGCGACAGCACAGAGCCCTGTGGTAAGGGCCGTATTCCTGATCTTGGATGCGAATGTACGCAGCTGTCAGTGAGAAAAGTTCGAATATAGTTGAAAGCGTGATCGCCACAGTTAGTGGCATTGAGGTGAGCTAGGATGTCTTCGTTTGCATAGGCCATTTTGTTACCATAACTCTCTTGAACAAATGCCGTACATTCTCAATATACGCTACGAACGACTCTGCCGACGAATCAGCACCGGAGGCGAGTTCTCCTTTCGCAACCGGCTGACGGCCATCAAGCTTTCCAATCATCTGGGTTAGCTGTTTGCAGCAGCCCAAGCTAGTAAAGTGCTGCTCATGTATCTCACACCATATGCAAGGCGTCCTAAATGTTCCTCAACATCACCGTACCGTCCCAGATGTTATGGCTGCTCACACGTTCGGTCATGGCTGTCCATACTTCACTGTACTCGGCATCAGTGCCACAAAGGGTATGTCGGGTCTGGGGTCCAGACGATGTGACAGGCTGACGGTTGGGAGGGGGGCTGCACCACCACTGGCGCTTCATTGGCCACCTCTTACCATCAAGGCTGCAACCGCTTCAGAGTTCCGTGTTGAATTGACGAGGAAGGCTATGAAAACTGCATCACGACGAAATATGTTAGGAGTAAATATCGAATTGCACTCATTTCAAATATACAAGCGCATAGAGAAAAGCAAACATCAACCAAGACGATGTGGCAATGCGCAGTGTATTTGGCCCCATCTTCCACGTGAGCGTGAGTCACCAAAACACAATTGTCTTCATTTCTGTTACGATGTAAAATGTTCTTGGTGGCCTAATAGCTGAAGCATAATCACCGCGCAGAGACAACGCATCGATTGAAGGAGCATGATATCTGTTTCTTAGAGCGAAGCCTTTCTTTGGAAACTAATGCTTCTCATCGCCATCGTCATCGCTGTCTCTGAAGCAGGCGCTGCTTCCATTGGTGATAGCACACGGAACCTTCCTCTAATGACAGAGTTCCGTCCCGAGATGTGAGGTTCTCTGCTACACCACCAGACGATGCTGTCCTCCGCATCACAGGCGGCGGCACCCACCGGGAACGACGCTTCACTGCTTTCCCCTATACTCATTCGTAACCTCCCCTTAGGGGTTCGATAACTATTAACATACTTCACCACCTGGCCAGCTGTGGAGCCTGGCCAGCCTTATGCGTGAAGCCTCACCCTTACCAGGAACGCAGCCTCGCTTCCACGCGAAGTGGTCGCGGCGAGGTTGCTTGGCGCCATATCTTACACCACTGCAGCCGCGTTTCGTGCTCGATCACAAGCGCATCATGCGGTTCCCTCTGAGAGCGTTCCTGGCGCTGTGCCATGAATACTTTCGTCCTTCTAAAGCAACGAGTTCGAGGGAGAGACACATAAGATCTCTCGAAGATTATATATCACCGTCAGTGATCTCTTGAGAATACCACCCCAGAATACGACTTTAATTGCTCCTTTAAAGGTCAACACGGCTCATCCGCTACGAGCAAGTTGTCGGGCGCCATTGTCGGCTGAAAGCAGCTGTAGGTTCATCATCGGGGTCCGCCGTTTTGCCATGGCATCTCATAAAGGATTCGACTAAGTGAATTCCCACAATGAGTGAGATCCGCCGTCTGCTTCTAAACTGTGTTATCTACGTGCTGTGTGTGCACATCCTTTGCACAGGAGTGCTCTGTTCCACCAGAATGGCAAGGCCCTCTGTGAGACATTTCCACAATTGATAACGTGGCATGACCTTCAATTCCTGAAATCCTTTTTCATCAAGCAATCAGTTTTATTATCTGAACATAAAAAATGTGTGTCTAATATTTGCACCGAATAATAGACGTAAGGACAGATTCCCGTCCAAAGCCAACTGCGTCTACAGGTACGTTACAGGAACTAACTTTAAAATATAACAAAAAAGGAAAAAGAAAAACGTAACATACATACAAAAAATGTGCTCGAGAACATTTTGATGATTTATTTAAAAAAGCTTATATCGTAATTTGAAGTTTCTGGCAGTTTTCACTGTATGGAGCCATCTATAAGCAGTTGGCTGCATTTAGAGTCTATATAGGAACACTTGCAGCTTTTAGAAGAAATCCTGGGCAACTTTTTTTTTCTGCGCTGACATCGTTCAATCGCATAGCTATTAGTGTCTCAGATACTAATTCCCAGCTGTGGCAAAATATAAAGGTGAGTCCAGAAAAATGGAAAAATAAGACTTGCTTACCTGTCCTTGTTTGAGAAATAATAACGTCAGGGAAGCCACTGTTGTGATCAGGAGAACTGCAACAGCAACTTTCAACAATCCCATCGCTGTGGAACGAGACTTCCGTGCTTTTTTCGGTGGTGTCTTTAAAGGCGCTAGCTCTCCATGGACCGACGTGACCGAAGCATCATTCACATAATCAACATACGGGGGCAGCGTCTTGTCCTCCATTGGGAGGTCCAAATTTCCGTACGTGAATTTCGTTAAGCCAGCCTTTGACTCCTGCGTCCAAGAGGGCAAAAAAAGGTAATCCAGATAAGGCAATGCCTGATGTTATTCATGTGATTTCGCATCCCACTGCAATACTGGCACTATGGGGCACGCCGTCGTGGTTTGATCATTAGATCTAACGATTGATCTAATCTTATTTTGATCCTCTAGGTTTCTGTAATGTACACCCAAATCCCACGAGCGTTTTCCCATTGCCCGTTTTTATATTGGGCTGCCCGCCCAAGCCCGATCAAAAATGTTATGGCGAGACCCGGGCCCGGCCCGGGCACGGAAATAATCTACGTTACCCGCCCGGCCCGGCCCGCCACCCCATTACCTTAAGCCCGAGCCCAGCCCGAGCCCGGCTTGAAACCAGGCCGAACTCTGCACGAACCCTGCCCGAACCCGGCCCGAGAACGAAAAAGATCACCGAGCGGCATTAAAAAATAAAATAAAGAAGAGAATGAAAGGACTTTATTCTTAAGGCATAAATACATGTCATATGCAATTATGAACGCCATTTGAGCGGTTTGAACGCAAATAACAGCGCGCGAAGTAGTACGAATGACCCTGCCGAGCAGCATCGCCAGCTGTTTCCAACGGCGCCACCTTGATGCGGCCCAATCCACTTCTTTCGCAGAGCCGCCCCAGTATTTTTCCACGTCGGGTGCCTCACTGCAAAGCATGCGTCACCCCAACCGTTCGTCCCACTTAACCGTATTCTAGTACACTATAGCCAAAGCGGAGCCACGGTTGGTCGTGCACGCGGCGCATGGATGGAGTACATGGAGAAAGAAAGCTTGTCGTTTCTCCATGGTGCAGCGTAATGCGCTGCTGCTAAGCGCCCCGTTGAGAACATGCGTGCAATCATTGATGGACGCAGTGCCATATTTCAGCCGCGTGACGAATTATCTTACCTTACCAGCCATCGTTTTACCAATTCGCCTTTGAAGAATCACCAAGTCACGAACGCACTTACACCGCGCTGAAAGCATTAATTACAATTATTTATGTAAGGAATAAAACGATATCCTTTGGTTTGAGGCGGCTTCGATCTTTCTGGACTTTTACATTCTGTTCAAACAGCGCAATTAAAATACGACGAAAGAAGAAAAGGGAAGTACGCAGTAGTAGCACTGCTAGCTTCCAGCTGCGCCGGCGCTACAGGTTGTTTATAACCGAGGCGCACGAAAATAACTCGCTGCTCTTTACATGCACACCACCGGAAACTCCGAGCCCGACCCGGGCCCACATCAAAAAGCACATGCCGTGCCCGAGCCCAGCCCAAGCCCCTGAAAAAACTGCCCTACCTGGCCCGGACCGGGCCGGGCCCGGGCTTTCGGGTAAGCCCGAGCCTGTGCAGTGCTCTAGCTTCTACTAAGTCAGTAAAGAGCCCCGATATCAGCCTGAAGCTGTTCCAGCTCTTTTGTGGCGCCGGATATCTCAATATTCTCCACTTTGCTCTTTATATCTCTCAGTTCTTCTTTCTTGGCGGTCCTGGTGCTGCTGGATATCATCAAAGCGATCTGAGAGTAGCTGGATGGATTATTCTATGCCGTTTACCTTAGTCAGCAATTCGAATAGCATGTTTAAGTCGCGGTCCATAACTACAGGCCTTCACTTCACTATCGGATGTTCTTGTAACTATGCTTTGCCGTTTCCTGCCCTATGTCATTTCCTGCCCTATGCCATTTCCTGCCCTACACTTCTCACACTTCCAGTGCTTCCTTGAAAACTTTTTTGCCTTAAACTGTTGCTCAGTGACGTCAGAGCATGTTCCTACGTGAAATAAAAATTCACATTCTGTACAGGTCAGTCCAAGACCATCCCCACTCAGCACACATCGACATAACTTACAATGCTCCATGATAACAAAAAAAAGGACGATAGGAATATTGCTTCAACCTAGAACACTTTCAACCGTGCATGTCGCGCTTACATCGTCAGTAACCCATCACACTGGCAGCAAACAGCAAAAGGCGGATATAAACCGTGGGAATAACACCGAAGAATAGTCACCAACCTATGACAGTAGAAACGATGATTCAGCGGGCTGCGTGCGATGCGCTCTGCCGCTGCTGCCAAAGTGAAGGGAACCGCCCCAGCTGTGGCGGTGGCTCGCAGGAAACAACAGTAGCGCTTGCGCAGAATCATTGCGGTGATGTGGTCGGCAGTGACGCGGCACGGATTCAAACATTCAGAACACCAGGTCGAGGAAAAGCATAGGGCAACGAAGTCTGCGGTTCACAGCTTTCAATCTGGGGACAGGGGTAGGGCCTGCGACTGTAGAAAAAAACAAGGATTCAGCAGGCTGCGTGCAATGCGCTTGCCGCTGCTGCCAATGTACTACATCCAAACCCATTCCATTCGTTTTTGAGTGTTACACACAGCGAGTGTCGCTGTGTGTCCTTCCAGCTGATAAAGAGGCGGTTTTGCTGTGTTCCCTGTTGAGGATTTCAACGCCAAGGCCCTAGAAGCCATCAGTGCCACGTTTAACTGTCATAGGGAGGTGCCGCTAGCTAAGGTAAAAGCGGAAGCAAAGCGCATGTGCAACGGACTTAATCTACAAAAATTGACCAAGGCCATTGAAAACAGCAAGCGTAATCATCTACAAGTTTTCTTCAGTGCCAAAACGCATAAACCCGATGTCCCGTTACGGGTGATTGTATCAGAAAGCGATACTTGGCAAAAGCCTTTGGCCGTGTTTTTTACAAGATAAGTTGGGCCTCCTGCCTGTCAGCGACCCGTTCCTTGTTAAGAGCTCAGACACTGTGATTGATTTTTTGAAGTTACATTCTGGCCGTGGCCTTCAGGCGTTCTCTATTGATGTTAAGGACCTCTATTATTCTTTGCCGCATAGTAGCGTACTGGCCTGTGTTCAACAATGTATTGATGAGTATGGTGTTGTGCCCTTCCAGAACGAGGCCGGCTTTTCTTGTAGTCAATTTTTAGAACTTTTACAGCTTTATCTTAATTCCACTTTCATCACTTGGGATAACCAATGTTTTTTGCAGAAGAGCGGAGTTTGTATTGGCTCCTGCATTGCTCCCATCCTTAGTGACCTGTTTTTATCCTATTTAGACCGTGACATTTCGTTAAAAGTGCAAGGCACTGCAGTTTTTGAGATATTTAGATATGTTGATGATTTTCTCATTTTTATTGACTGCTCTTCTGATGCCTTCATCCTGGAAACAAAGAAAGCGTTAGAAACGTTTCAAAAGTGCCTAGTTCCCCTTCAAACCACTCATGAGTTGCCCGTGGAGAGGTCTATTCGCTTTCTTGATCTCCGCCTGAGCTTTCAGGATAGCCACACGTGTTGGTCGTATGAGCCGCGAGCAAACAAGCCACTTCTGCCATATACGTCCGCACATTCTAAGCTTGTTAAGCGGGCCATTATCAGTTTGTGCTTCAAGAATGCCCTTAGCAAATCTTGCTGCCATGTAGTGAACGCAAGTTTTGAGAAGCGAACTCGACGTTTGTCCCTGGCTGGATATCCCAAGCAGATGCAGGTGTCTGTCGCGGAACGCATTTTACGAGAAGCGCGACCCAGCACGCCGAAACCTGTTGCCGATGTCTCTCCCGGCAAACGGCCCAAAGTAAGTGTTGTACCTTACATGCACGGGATATCCGATAACTTGAAAAAGATGGCCCAAAGGGCAAATGTAAGAGTAGTTTTTTCTGCTCCCAACAAGCTCGGCAAGCTTTGCAAGTTGACGGATCCAAATGCCGCCCCCCCGCCCGATAAGTGCACGAAGCACCACCGGAAAAAGTTCGTAGAGTGTGCTCACCGCGTGGTGTACAACCTCCCGCTTTCATGTGGAAAGCAATACATCGGGCAAACTGGGCGTTGTCTCAATGATCGGCTCCGCGAACACCGCAATAATGTAAAAAATGGCACCGGTGGGTTCTTGGCGATTCATTGTCGCGATCATGGCTGCAAGCCTATCGAGGACGAGCGCATGATTGTGTCCCGTGGTAGGACGCAGCTTATTCGGGAAATAACTGAAGTGCAGATGATTGAAAAACTGGGTGATAAGTGTGTCAGTTTCCCTTCACTGGCTCTCACAGAAAAAGAACTAAGTTTCTTGGTGGCGGCATCACTATACTCGTAACTATGTTACACGAATACGCAATCCTTTTAGTTCATGTAAGTGCATGCGCAGTTCTATACTGCCTGACACATATAAACTGATTCAGTGGCACAATAAATTTAGTTGAAAGTTTGCGCTTGGTGTGTGTATTTTTCTCTGCCGTCCTTGTCCTTTTGTTGCGCAATAACACCTTAGTAATGGACTACCAATTTGCCCGCAATGCTGCCCTCATTAGGTTTCTGAGTGTTAATCTTTTTTCGCTGAGTCATTGTCACTTTTGCTCATTCATGCTCATGACTATGACTAACATCATCCTTTAGTGTTCCCTTCACTTAGTACCCGAATCAGAACCTATTTCAGTGATTTTTGAGTGTTAATATACTTTCGCTGAGACATTGTCATTTTTCCGGATTCATGCTGATAAGTACGATTTCTACCATCATCATTTAGTGTTTCCTTCACTTAGTGCCCACATCCGAACCCATTCAAGTGATTTTTGAGCGGTAATCTTTTTTTTTGCTGAGTCATTGTCATTTTTACTGAGTCATACACCTGACTGTGACTTCTACCAGCATCCTTTAGTGTTTCCTTCGCTTAGTACCCACGTCCGAACCCATTTCAGTAGTTTTTAAATGTTAATCTTTTTCGCTGGGTCAGTGTCATCACCTGCATGAGACGCATGTCATGATATTTATGTCATGCACTATTCATTACGTTCGTCATACACTCCTGTCATACTATGTCGATTTTCGTACCGACGAAGTTAACGAAATGACCATGAGAGCACGAAGAAGTGGGTGGCTGTTTCATGAGCTACATAGCCTGCATATCATGAAAATCATGTCTTGACATATCATTTATGTTCGTCATATACTCTGGTCATAGTATGCAAATTTCGGTACACACCAAGTCAACGAAACGACCACGAGAGCACAAAGACGTAGGCAGCTAGATAGATAGATGGATAGATAGATAGATAGATGGATAGATAGATAGATAGATAGATAGATAGATAGATAGATAGATAGATAGATAGATAGATAGACAGACAGACAGACAGACAGACAGACAGACAGACAGACAGACAGACAGACAGACAGACAGACAGACAGACAGACACTGTCAAAGTAGCATATGTTTGCCAAGAAATCCTAACGTGCCCATCACTCCTTGTATCCACCTTTCTTGTGATCTCCCAATTCTGATGAATTGTGACAGTATGAATAAAGAAACAAAAAAAAATTAAGAGACTATTGGCAATGCTTGTAGGAAGCCTAAATCTCGAATGAAGTTAATCAAATGAAGCCACAGCTGAGCACGTCCCCATCAATAACAAAATCACGACAAACCAATGTCCTGTTGACTAAGAAAAGCCGGCAGATCCCACACCCTGGGGGAATTGATGTTATGCGAAGCAGTAGGCGGGGAGCCGACCAAGTTGAGACGCATATCACAACATTCATGTCATGAGTCCCTAGGAGTCCGTTTAGCCACACCTGAGACCTTCTGGCGAAAACCTTAGTCATACTAATGACTATGACTTCGACCATCAACTTTTAGTCTTTTCCTTCACTTAGTATCCACGTCAGAACCCATTTCATTGGCTTTTGCGTGTTAATCTTTTTCGCTGAGTAATTGTCTTTTTTGCTGAGTCATGCGCATGACTGATTTCTACGATCATCATTTAGTGTTTCCTTCCCTTAGTGCCCACGCCAGAACCAATTCTATTGGCTTTTGAGTGTTAATCTTTTTTCGCCGAGTCGCTGTCACTTTTGCCAGTCATGCATCTCCCCGCGGCCACCGAGGTGAGGTTGCGCCAGCAGCTCGTCCCTCACGACCTCAAGGGCGTAGTTCCTCCAGTCGGCAATGGCATGCTCCGTTAGAGGAAACAGGTCGCCGGTCATCTCATGACTATAATTTCTACCATCATCCTTTAGTGTTTCCTGCATTTAGTATTCACGACAGAACACATTTCATTGGATTTTGAGTGTTTATCTTTTTTCGATGAGTCCCTGTCATTTTTGCCAGTCATGCTGATGACTATGATTTCTACCATCATCCTTTAGTGTTTCCTTTACTTAGTGACCACGTCCGAACCGATTTTAGTGGTTTTTGAGGGTTAATTTTTTTCACTGTATCCTTGTTATTTTTGCTCAGTAATGGTCATGACTATGACTTCTACCATCACCCTTTAGCCTTTCCTTCACTTAGTACCCACGTCCGAACCCATTTCAGTGGTTTCTCATTGTTAATCTTTTTCGCTGGGTCATTGTCATGACCTACATGACACGCCTGTCATGACCAATCACTCATGTTCGTCCTACACTCCTGTCATAGTGTGCCAATTTTGGTATCTACCAAGTTAACGAAACGACCATGAGAGCACCAAGACGTAGGCGGCTGTTTCATGACCTACATGACACGCATTTCATGACATTCCTGTCATGACGTATCCTTTATGTTCGTCATATACTCTTGTCATAGTATGCCGATTTTGATACATACCAAATTAACGAAACGACCATAAGAGCACAAAGACGTAGGCGGCTAGATAGATACTGTCAAATCAGCAAATGTTCGCCAAGAAATGCTTCGCATTTAATATGGGAATGAATGCAAAAAAAGCCGCGGTTTTGCCTGAAAGTGGAAGCATAGATTGCGATAGCAAATTAGTAGAAAGCTATACAAAGTAAGGATCGCTGCCTAGGCGTCGGGCACGAGCCCTTGAGCTCTGGTGGCTTCCTCAGCCCGTGGACGCCCAGATTTGGTTTTCGAAGGCGGAGCTGAGCAGCGTAGTCTTCCAGCGCACTCGGTTCGAGGCTTCGTCCCCGTCTGGAACCTCCCTCTTGTTCGCACTCCTAAACAAGTCTTCCAGGGTTGCGCTGGCCTCACAAAACTGACATTGATTTGACGAATAAAGCTCTGGAAAACAGACATTCAAGATCACTGGTTTTACAAACGTTCTTGTCTGAACCTCGGTCGCACAGCTGCGGTCGCACAGCTACAGATACATGCTTCTCGAATATGTATCTGCCCATGCTGCTTTTGGAAAGGCGTTCATACTGCGCTATGTTTTGTGCCTCTATCAAATCTCCCAGCATGTTGTGTAGACCCAGAGCGAACAACATGGTCGTGCTCCTGTTGATCGGCAGCCCTAGAGAAGTTAAGCATCGGGTATCACTCTCAACACGGTGTCAAAGTCGACGTACCAAGCAGCCTCAGGGACAGGTTGGTCGTCCCTCCGCTACCGAAGAACATGCATCCGGAATACCACAGGGTGTTACAGGCCGGGGTTTGGGGAACCTTCTAATGCGTCTGCTTGGAGCTCGAACCAGGTTGACAATCGGAGAGGGTCCGGCAGGGAAGACGAGGCGAGGTAAAGACAAGTAACAGATGTTTAATGGATGGTTACGGGTGAGCGGTGGGCTCCTAAGAAATACAAGAAAAGTTCAGCGTGTATGCACCTGCACGCTAGGGCAAAGCAAAAGAGTGTTCCACGTGGCTGCTGGCTGGCTTTCTTATACCCTCCACCATCCAGGCAACCTCCCCCTCTCGTCTCTTCCACTGCAGGACATGGGGCAGACCAGAAGAAGTAGAGATGGTAGTTGATCGTAATGGGATGAACGTCCTCAGCGAGGGAGGAAGGGATGCAGGGCGGCTCGACAGTTTTCGTCTCTGACCCTTGCGTCTAACACGTCTAGTATTGTTGACGAGCGAGATCGTTAAGCACGCCGATTCCCATGCCTTGGCACGTGGTCCGAGCATGGCCGCTCGAAGTGAATTCGGGCATGCCCGAAAGCTGCACCCACCAACACCCACCGCACTAACACTACATGCATCATAACTACGGCCCAGCAGTGGGAGACTTTGCTGCTCAGCTTGGACCCAGAATAGCAGCTCTGGGCCTTTCGGATGGCCGAAGACGCCACCAGAAAGCAAAGGCTCGCCGCCGTCTGAGGGAGGGGAGGCCTGCAGGTTAGTCTCCCGACCTCCGCCGCTCCCAGACCCCACCATGTACACAATAAAGTTTTATCTGTCTCTCTCAAAGTGAATCGGAATTGACTACACGTGGTCCGGGCATCGCTGCTCTAAGGGAATGGTAACAAGGGGTAGAAGGGAAAAGAAAGCGAAGGACGTACAGAGGAAGTACGGCAACTGTGAAGACGCGGTGTTCGTGGACGTGGCCAGGTACGCGCGCAGGCGCGGCTTCACGGCCGCTGTGGTAGATCACGAGAACGCTTGCAAGACTAGCATCACGGTATGCATGGTGTACGTGGAGATGGCGGAGGAGGTGGCCATCGCGCTAGCGATAACCACCACCGCGGGGGAAGTGATCAGCGACTCCCAGACGGTAATTCGCTGCTACGCCAACGGCCGCTTCTCCCCCGAGGCGTTATGAATACTACCCACGGGCAAAATCGAGAATAAGGAAGTTGACATCCGATGGGAGCCCGCCTACACCACCTCGCTCGCCGGCAACTGAGGCGGCGCACGGGGCGGCTCGAGGGCTTACGGACCGAGCCGCCAAGGACACTACCGCCGCCTCGGCTGCAACGTCTATTGAGGGGTGAGAGTGGGAGGATCGCCTGACGAGCTATAGAGAAATCACACAACACTACAGACTGGCGAGGTGCAAATTTACTCCACCATACAAGAAACTGAACAAGAGACAAGCGGTCGCAAGGCGACAGCTGCAGACAAGAACGTTTGTAAAACCGGTGATCTTGAACCCCTGTTTCCCAGAGCTTTATTCGTCAAATGAATGTAAGTTTTGTAAGACCGGGGCAACCCTGGAACAGGTGTTATGGGAGTGCGAACAAGGGGGGGGGGGGGGGGGGGTTCCAGACGGGGACGCAGCCTCGAACCGAGCGCGCTGGGAGACTACGCTGCTCACCTCCGCCCTCAAAGACCAACTCTGGGCGCCCACGGGCTGAACAAGCCGCCAGAGCTCAAGGGCTCGTGGCCGTCGCCTAGGCAGCAACCTAAAGTGGAATAAGTAAACTTTTGTTGGCACTCCTATCACGACCGGAGCACTTGCTGAACGTAATGGTTGGTCGGCCGCGCTACCGAACTCCCACGTGTTTCTTTTAGACCGCTATCTTGCTCGTGGCAAAGAATGCCGTACACGTGCGTTTCTGGGAATAACAAAACTTTTGGGCAATTTATTGTGAAACTGCTGCTAATTTACACGTCGGGTGCATGCTGCCTGATGGTGAGGTCAAGCTTACGTCTCAGCTCTCTGTAACGGTCGAAACGTTTACGATACTAAGTACGATACTGTTAAATTGCCGTCACGCGCCCTCGATGACTAACCGTGTTGCTTAAGCTTCGTCTGCCATATGCATTTTCTTTGCATAACCACGATTGCAAGAGCAATCGTAAAACCGCATTAGGCTGGAATAACGCCACTTTTGTAGCCATTTGTATCTCAGTGGCAACACCTCTCACACATGGCGGTTGGCAAACGGCGCTGTTTCAGTTTTCTATCCTCTCGCATTTGCTATTATTGGGGCCATCAGACGTGTGTGCTCGACATGCTGTACAGTATAAAATTCATACCACGCTGTCGCTTTCGAACTACGACACTGTTGCATCCCCGTATGGTCACTATATTCTTAGTGAAGCTATAGTCGACGTTCGCCCGATTTATTATTATTATTATTCCGAAAGCGATTATAGGGACACTCCAGGCGAAATTCCGCTGTTGTTGCGTACGCACAGGAAGTGCGCCACAGTGGGTTGTCACTTCGTGAGCGATGGTCCCGCGCAGCTTTACTGTCGCAGGTAGTGTTAACTTAACCGTGCATGCGAGTAGAAACGCGGTGTATTTATAGCAGCCAAAAGTGGTCGCTTGTCGCTGCTGCTTCGCTTCATCATGCCAGCATTCCGACAGCGACTTCCTCTGCCACCGAGTGAGATGTGCTCATGTATCCTTTTGCGCACGGCACCAAGGTTGTTATTGAAAAAGTAAGAGAATGATTCATTTACATTGACTATAACACGTAAGCTGCATTAATTTACTTATTATAGCTTTCGGGTAATTTGCTATCGCTATCGCTGCTGCGCGTTTCGGGCGAAACTGCGACATTTTTACTCTTGTCCGCTGTTTTGACAAAGCCATGCAGACATTCGGCGAATTCCTTTTATCCTTGCGCAGAGCTGAAGTTAGTTGACTGTTTGCCCAGGAAGCAAAGTTCCTATCAGGGCCAGCAGATTGCTGTTCGAGTGCAGTTTGTTAACAATTCACATGTTGGATAGTAATTTTTGCACATATTTCTAACACGTGTTCCTTGCATACTTTACAGCCCCGCTGTGTATGCCTTCTATCAGCCTGGTCCACTAAAGCGACCCCACAGAAAACCCCTGCTCACTTTCTTAGTACCTGTGATCTGAACAGTGTATTTTCGTGTCTGCGACCACTAAAATGAGCCTGAAACATGACTTGTAAATTGTGTAGCCGCCAAGGTACTCGCAATGTCTTCTGTTCTGCATCTGCAACCAGGGAGGAAAGGCTGCGCCCAGCCAGTGGTGAATTACTTGTGAGCCTATGTACTTGTGAACTCTGGCTTAATTTATCTGTCTGTGACTGTTGATGCAAGTCTGCAAAAGTGCCGTACTAAATTTGGTACTACCTGTAAACTGCAGTGCATTTTCTGTCTGTGACCGCTGAAGCCGGCCTGCAGCAAGCCTTCGTAAATTTTGTAGTCGCCAACGTACCTGTTTCCACTTCAGCAGTATTTGGCTGCGACCACGGAAGTGTATTCAGCTTCTGTTAACGTGCTTAGAGGCCTTTGAGCCTGTGAACTCCTAAGGTGAATTTTTGTCGGTGACCACTCAAGCACGGCAAGTATCTTGTAACTTCTGGTGTCTGCGAACTAAGTTTGAGTTTGTGCTTAAGCAAGCGTCTAGTAACTGCTCTTGCTTTTGTACCTGTGTAGTGTTTCTGTCTGTAACCGCTGAAATAATCGTAATGTTATTAAAGCCCAATGTATCTCAACTTTTTTGTAATTTATACTGTGTGCGACCACTGAAGCAAGCCTGCAGAAAGCCCGGAACCACTTCCTTGATGGCTAAGACACCTGCGAAATTTTGAGCAAATTTTCCATTTATGTTCGTGCGAACGCTGAAGTGAGCCAGCCTGCAATGGCCTCCTAAAAACTTCCTTTTTTGGCCCCACCTTTACAGAGGGCCTTTAAAGTTATTTAACTGGCCGAGGTGCATCTGCAAAATATTTGCTCAACTGGAACTGTCTCATCACTACTCGAAAGTGTCAACGTTTGCTCTGGTGACCTTTACAGGAATTTGTCATGAAGGCAGAGCGCATTTTCTCTATAAATGGGTAATCATATAGCAGCTGTTTGTGTCCGTGACCGCTGAACTAGTCTCAAGTAACTTCGTTTACGCCTAATGAGGATGTGACATCTTTCGCATTATTCGTGTTAGTGTGTGTAACTACTAAAGAAAAAGCCGGCACATCCCACGCCCTGTGGGAATCGATGTTATGCGATGCAGTTTGCGGGGAGTATACCTAGTTCACGAAATGGCCATGAGAGCACCAAGAAGTAGGCGGCTGTTTCATGACCTACATGGCACGCATGTCATGACATTCATGTCATGAGTCCTCAGTAGTCACTTTCTCTACGCTATAGAGACCTTAAGGCAAAAGCCTTAGTCATGTTCATGGCTATGGTTTCGGCCACCAACCTTTTACTTCACTTAGTGCCATATCCGAAGCCATTCCATTGTTTTTAGTGTTAATCTTTTTTGCTGAGTCATGGTCATGAGTACGACTTCTACCATCATCCTTTAGTGTTTCCTTCCCTAAGTACGCACGTCCAAACCCATTTCAGTTTTTCAGTGGTAAACATTTTCGCTGAGTCATTGTCATTTTTGCTGAGTCATGCTCATGACTGACTTCTACCATCATCGTTTAGTCTTTCCTTCACTTAATGCCCTCGTCCGAACCTATTTCAGTTGTTTTTGAGAGTTAATCTTTTTTGCTGAGTCAGTCATTTTTGCTGAGTCACGGTCAAGACTATGACTTCTACCACCATCCTTTTGTGTTTTCTTCACTTAGTACCCAAGTACGAACCCAAGCCTCATAACTTCCGTAGTGACCTCACCACGAGTTAAGTTTTCTTGCTAGCTACGGTGCATTTGTAAACTTTTTAATTGCTGCACTCTTTTACTGGCCATGCTCTGTTATAACCTCTATTGGCTGAGCTTGAATGAATAAATAATTGAGTCCTATTTGTTTGCATTGATGTGTTTTACTGAAAACTGCTGAGTGCACTTAAATGTTGAACTTGTGATCCTCCTGTAGCTGTTTTATAGAAATAAATGTTGTATTTTGAGCGATATTGTCAAATGATTCAGCAGACTGCAGAGCTTAGTTCTGTAGCTTTGTTCCTGTTCGCAAAGAAAAGTCTTACTTGCATGTCCTGACTGAATATAGTTTGTACTATATGTTTTGATTTGTTGCATTTTTATCAAGTTCTCTGTTATGTATTAGTTTAACGTAGCAGGAAATCACCTGCAGAGTACAGCTACGCACTATGCATATAATTCCATGCTACGGTAACATAATAAATTCCAGAGAGCTTGATAAAAAGCCACTCAATCAGAACGTATAGTATAAACAATCAGTCACGACATGCAGTCTATACATAGCTTAGTTTGTTATTGGGATGTGGGTAAATGCAGCAGGCCTACAGCACGGCTAGGGCACATTCTAAGGAATGTCCCTGTAATGTTAATCATCATACCATATTGGTGAAGCAGCGCACTGACAAGGACAAAAAAAGAGACACAAGAATACACGACACTCGCTGCGCTTTTTGTCCTTGTCCCTTTTCACTTTGTCCTTGTCAGTGCACTGCTTCAGCAATACGGTATGTCGATTAGTCACACAACTCGCCCAACATTCCCCATCACTGACCTTCCCTATAATGCTAATTTAGGGTCAACATGGACGTCCTGTGGATGTCCTAAATCCAGAAACAAATGTCCCATAAACGTCCTTTGGACGACTTCTAACACAAGATGTCTTACGTCCTGACAAAAATGTCCTTAGAACGTACCGGGGATGATGCAACAAGAAATATCCACATTTGACCATCCCTTGGACGTCCCATTATCCCATAAAGACGTTCGGGGTGACAAACGTGGCCTACGAGATACAACTCCTCGATACCTCCACACCGCGGTCCTCCTTTGATATCGTTCACGTCGCTCGACTGAAGCAATATCACTCGGACCTACTAAGCACCGGGACAGCGCCTTCGCCGCCGGGGGTCATGCTACGAGGCGCTGCAGTAGCGAACGATCATGACAAGACTGACGAAGACGACGATCGCCGATAGTCGCGCTCACGGGTTTCATCTTGTATGCGTGTCTTCTGCCCATTGTATATATTGTGCAAATATATTCTCAAGCGTCTTTTCTGCCCGTAGCAATATCTCCCGGAAATAAGGAGCACTCTTGCATGACGTGCATGGAAAATTTGAAAGTGTGTATGTAAACTATGAGCTTCGAGAATAATTACTGCATTATTACTGAATAATGCATTGTACAATGTAGGCAGTGTCTTTTGCGCAGTCTCTTGTGTTAACTATTGCGATGAATGGTGCTTATATTTTGTTGAAGTAGGAAGTGTGTAGTGATCGCCAAAAAAAAAGTTTGTGAAAGTTATTTAGAATTTCTAGAAAGCTACTTATTCAGAAGTTCTCGAGTGTCATGATGCCGTTTTCCGCGATGTTTTCTAGGGTCATAAAACAACCGCATAAGGCAAGTTCAAATTCATTGCAAATATTGGAATTATTAAGATTGCTGAGTGGCAAAAATTTAATGTTTCTAGCTTGAACAGCAGTATTGCGCGTAATTATTCAACCCTCGCATTTACGGCTTTTTTGCGTTAAACGAGGAATGTACTTCGTTTATACCGCGTCCTCGATAAACTATACCAACTAACTTGCTTATTTTTGACATGCTTAAGGGCTTCTTTTGGGTAATGCGTACGGAAAATGTAAAATGTGTGACCTGTTTACGACTTATGCAATAAATTACGTATGCAAGTGCTCCTGAGCTTGGGCAGTACGTTTTACGACCAGCACAAAATATTTCCAATCTCCTTGGTGCAACTACAAACGCCAACAAGACAAAGTTCTGTGGACTTTGTCTTGGAGGGAACAATATATCAAGTTTGTCTGCCAAGTTAAAGGCATGTGTATCAATTACTACCTGCGTGAAGAATTTCTTTAGCAAGTTCGCGAAAGCATGGCACTATCCTTTTGAGCTACGTTTCCACATGCCACAAAAGAGCTCTGTATTAGCAAAACATTTATAGTGTCGAAGTGTGTGACACGTTAACTGCAGTGTGTACCAAAAATTTCAAGCTCCTGGCTTATTTGGGAGGGTTTAAAATAGTTATTCAACCTCGTTTTATTGTGAGAGCAAACATATAGAAATAAATTTCAATCGAATTTCTGCCGTCAGCGTCACCATGAGGTCCCGTATGAAGTCCAAGGGCGATAAAATCGTCGCCGCGCGCCGTATGTTCGAGTCAAAGCGAGCGGGGGACGCGCGCGTACACGGAGAGCGAACGCACGGCGAAGAGCCAACGCGGCTTCATCCATCGCGCGAAAGGCCGCGGGGGTACGAGAGGGTTGGGGGAGGGGGAGGAGGCGACACTGTGCTGCGGCACAAAATGCGTATCTTGCAACGGGGCGCAAGGGGAACTGGCGACTCAATCTCCCACGGGACAGGAGGAAAGCGGGAAGGTAGCGTGGGAGGGAGGGGGAGGCGCCGTATCTTGAAAGTAATCTCCACACGGTTCTGACCTGTGTATTGACCCTTTTCGCGGCGATCCCATGGGCGCTGCCATGTTTGATCACGTGGTGACGCGTCCATTCCTTGCCTCAACTGCCTCCTTGTTTACAATGGAAGTGTATGACGCCGGCGCGGCTTAGAAAACCTCTGTTTTGGGAGATATCGTAGACGGTGACTGGGTGAACGACACGAAGCTTTGATCACAGCTTCAGAGGACATGCAAAAGCGCTTTCGGAGCTGGTTAACCTATGTGCAAACGGCGCAAGCAGCGTATATTGTGCTTGTTCTAAAAGCGGGGCTAAATATGTATTCCAAGCTATCCAAACATTCCGCTCATGAATTGAATCAGGATTAGAGCTTTTTGCTCTTTGTACTTCTTTTGGCAAATATTTTGAAGCAGCGGCTTGTCGGTTTCTGACTCAGTGAAGTTCCTCGGTGCGGCCATTATCTGATTATTTTCTGCCTAATCGCTCGCGGGTGTGCTCAGTTCCGATATATTTGTTTTTGCTGCGTACAAGGCTTGAAACGTAGCTGTTCTGAACATTTCAGCACCTTGTAGCAAATGCGTATTATCGCGAGTAAGCTCGCTTACTCTTGTGGACCATCCCGAAACATTCAGCTTCGGCCATTCGTGCGCTATCGATGTAGTACCGTCACTTATTGTGCGTATATGGTGCGCATATATTCGAGTGTGCGCCCATTCACTTATTCTTGATACATCGGCGATAGAGTGGGCGTAAGTTTTCCTGCCATTTGGGATAGATGTGTATAGATAACGTGCGCGAAACTTACTATGACAGAAAGCAGCGCTACTCCTTTTTGTCATTGTTTAACGTGTGGTACTCACTCTTGCCGACGTTCTGGGGCTGAAGCCCTTTCTTTGAAAGTTAGCGATACAATGCTGTATCCTCGAGGAAAGCCGTACATCTCGAAGTGCCGGTAACACGTTCGGACAGTTGCAGCAGCGGTCCGCGAAACTTGACCACACAGATTGATTCCATTCCTTAACATGCCAGTCACTATTTTTGCAGCCAACTACTGCACACGTCTTCAATCACACGATTCAATCTAGCAGCACTGGAGCACAGTGCGACAGCGAAAACTTAGTTGCATTTCCGACAGCTGATCGCACAGAAGCAAGGTAGAAATGGAAGGGGTTTCGTATTCGTGCGCGGTCGCTGAGGAGACGTATGGCGCGCCGCCGTAAGCGCCATCTCGTTTGTCTAAAACAAACTCTTCCGCGAAAAGTGCCAATACGCTGTGCTTTCGCCGCTCAATTTCCGTTGAAGCGATAGACCGCACGAACCTGCGCTCGCTCCGGTTACCGCGCTTGCTCACCACAGCTTTTTGACAGTGGTTGTCTGCGGTCATCCTGTGTATCTATTTATGTTTGCTTGTAGGGCGCTGACACCACGCTTGTTAATTCAGTTAGTAAGTGAAGATTACCACAGCGATGGCCTAGTGGTAGAGCATCCGCCTCGTATGCGGGAAGTACCGAGTTCAAATCTCGGTGCCGCCGGGAACCCACCGGTTTTTCTAATGGGTAGAGATGTCCCCTGGCCTGGTGCTCGGCTGTCGTGTGGGTCCACATCTCGAAAGAGGGCCCAATAGAGATTTCAGCTCTTGTCTCTGGGCGCCTCTTGTCCAACCACAGACGGCCTTGTAGACGAGCATCCGCCGCGGCTGTGGGAGGCAAGTGCTGCCGCCGGGTACCTACCGGTAAAATAGGTACAAGCGCACTCCCGGCATGGTGCTCGGCCATTATGGGACCTCAACCCTTGGAAAGGGGTGTTTGACCTTAACCCGAAGGTGCCCCCACCTCAATAGGTGCTTGGGGCGCCACATGGGAAATGACCGCCATGGGAGCGGCCCAGACATCATTTTTTTTCCGTGCTCACGTTGGTTTCGACGGGAATTCAGGGCGCAGGCTCCTTTCCCAAGCGCATTACCCCTGAAGAAAGCCGAACGCCAGGCCGGGTCACGCTTGTACCCATTTGAACCAGTGGGTGCCCGGCGGCGGTGGGAATCGAACCCATAGCCTCCCGCAGCCGAGGCGGGCGCTCTACCACTAAGTATTTATTCCATCTAAAGAGCCCCTCTTCCTCGTGTAATTCCAACCTTTTGGCTTTTCGATGATCCCTTCTCATGATCCATGGTCACCTGCTTACGCTCTTCTATAGCCTACTTTATTTCTTTGTTCCACCACTTACATACAATCCAACAATTTTGTTGCCGTGCCTATCTTATCTCCTGCTGCATAACGTCACCTAGTTTCTTATATTCCCAGACTGTTGTGACAAATGCCTTCATTTTTTCTCGATATTTTGTTAGATGAAACTCTGGCTAGAGTATACTAGATTGGGGGAGTGGGTCCAACTAGGGCTCTGCGCTGAGGTATTTTTTATTAAAATCCAGGTGGCGCCACCGTCGCTTTTTCCGGAAAGAGTGGCCCCGCTCGCCGGCCGGACGCTTGTCGCGTCGGAGACCCTACCGCAGCTGCATGGAGCTTTAACAGGTGGATACTCGGTGGCGGTAATACTGAGATTATTGCCCACCGATCTATTGTAAATAAAATGGAAAAATAGCGGCGGAAAAAACGCAAACGACGCAAAAACGACGGTGCGTCGAGCAGACGACAGTTACTCAGCCCGCGAGCTCGCCTCAGTCAATGAGCGCTGCCGAAACAGCCGGAGCCAACGTTTATTGGCCGGAGATTCAGAATAAGGCCGGCAGCGCTTCCAAATTTTCCGCGTTTTTGCTTCACCCTCGGCGCTTGCTACGGCGTCTGCTGGACCCACTCCCCCATTCTAGTACACTCTACTCTAGGGAGCCTACATGCAAGCGCTTGCATGTAGGCTCCCTACTCTACTCTGGCACTCCACACCATCTGACGGAGAGCGCGGCTGTTAAATTATATGGCACTTCGTGACGGCAAGGCAGAAGGCGACGGCGTCAGGGTCACAGAGACCCACATCCCACCCTGTTTACGGCTACCTACACTCGTCATTATTATATCATTTGTTACTGAATATTGCTTCCATATTCTCGGCATAACGAGATATTGTCAAGAAGTTGAGAAGCGATTCCTTGGCAGAAGGCTGTTCTTTTAATAATGGTTGACACCCGGATAGCGCGTTCCACTACGCACTTCATAGCTATCGTTCCAGTGGTCAGCGGCCGCAGGTGCCATTCTATCTCGCGTCATTTCTCTCCTCTCAAAAGCGACCGTCCTAATCGGCTGGTTACAGTAAAGTGCGTAAAGTAGTAGGTCAGCTCTAATGGCAAATGTGGTCACAGAAAACAAAGGATAATCACAACACTGAGTAGGTCGGCGAAAGGTTTGAATGGTGCACTTCACTCGCGGGTGCAGCAGGGTTTCATCCGTATTACGTGCACAACTTAACGGCTAATAACGCTGCTTCTTCACCATGTTCTGTTACTCGAGGCGTGCCTCAAGGTTGGGTACTGGGGCTGTTACTGTTCCTTATATATAATAATGATCTGCCAAATCCTATTAACTCCACAATGAGGCTTTTCGCAGATGACCGCGTCAGTTACCGAGTGATCAGTTCTGTTTCACACCTGTACATGCTTTAATGTGATTTAGATAAGGTATCTAGTTGGCGTAACACTTGGCTCATGAAATTGAATACTAACAAATGTAATGTTATGCGTGTTCCACACAGGTCTGCCATTGCGAAACTCAGTGCGTATCATATTTCAGGCTCTGTACTTGAACAAGTAACAACTCAAAAATATTTAGGGCTTGATATAACTGCTACTCTTTCAGGGCAGCCACATATTCATTACATTGTCAGCAATGCCAACTGCATCCTTGGTTACTTGCTGCGTAATTTTTATATAGCTCCATCTTCATTAAAGCTACTACTGTACAAAACGCTAGTGCGATCGAAATTACAGTACGCGTTTTCTGTGTGGGACCCGGGCCTCGAAACCCTTACTAATCACTTAGAATCGGTACAGAATCGCAGCGCCCGTTTTATATTGTGCAAATTCTCCCACATTGCTAGCGTAACTGAAATGAAAAGTACCTTGCACCCTTCCTAGTCTTTCCCTTCGTAGAAAACTTTCGCGAATGCTAACCTTACACAATATTTATTACAGCAATCATCAGCTAAAAGGGGATCTTCTTTTTGAGCCATCTTTCATATCACCTGGCACAGATCATCGCCATAAGGAACGCATTTCATATTGGCGGACTAATGCGTACTTTAACTCTTTTGTGCCAAAGACGGCTAGCGATTGGAACCACCTGCCCACCTCTGTTGCCGATATATCTGACACGTGTTTATTTAAAACTGCCACTGAAAACTATGTGTTCGCCTAATCTGTCGTGTTCCTAATCTGGGGCGCTATAACGTAAAATGATTCCAAACTGTTTTGATTCTAATTTCTCCAATCAGCCTCCACGACTGGTCAAAACATTTTCGGGCCACTCCCAACTTCGCTTGTCTGTCACGCGACGTCACGAAAACCGTGATAGCCCCCCTTCGGATATAACGTGTACACACCGATTATGCATGATTAAACCGCACAAAATAAAAGTAATCATTCCTGATTCGACGCCTTTTCACGATTATCCATCTGCTATTGGTCCAATGTTTTCTTTCTACGCCCACTTCGCCTGTCTGTCACGCGACCTCACAAAACTGCGAACACTCACCGCCTCAAAGTGATGCGTACGCGAAAAAAAATGCATTAATATGCCGATAAAACTGAAAATTTTTCTGAATAGCCACAGACTGTCCCGTTCCGAAAGGAATAGAAGATGGCTGCCCGCCGATCGCTCAGGCCCTCGCTACTCGCACCTGCCGGTGAGCATGTATTAATTTGCGCATGAAAAACCTTTTTGCGTGGCAATAAAACGTTATCGAGCCCTTTCGGCAGGCATACGACATCGCTCTACCAACTATTACTTGCTGAGGATCCGTTTTAGCGGCATTCTTATCCTTCCGTTGCACGCCGCCGCGATTTTCGACCAGCCACCGCAAGCTAAGTAAGGCGAAGGGGACCAATCGGAGAAGCCGGGACCACCCTCTTCATGCGGTTATCTATTTTCACTGTGCTGGCTCGGCCCCATCGAAACCCTGTCCACTAGAGCGTGCTCCTCGCCTCTTGTCAGCCAATTAGATAAGAAAAACCTAGGAGAAAAGGCGTACAATTACAGCCGAGACTTCCTAACGCATAGGAAGGCTACCCTCACGATGGGGGAACTCAAGTCAGAGGTGAGGGACATGGGCAGTTCGGTACGCCTCAGGACTCCGTGATATCGCCCATGCTCTTTAACCTCCTTATGATAGGATTGCCGGAAAAGCTCGAAGACTTCGAAGGAATCAATCACTCCTTGTACGCGGATGACATTACCATATGGATCTCGCAAGGCAGTGATGGAGAGATAGAACAGAAATTACAGGAAGCGGTATGTAAAGTGGAGGAGTACCTTACAGGCACGGGGCTTGAATGCCCCCAAGAGAAATCAGAGCTTCTCCTTTACAAACCCACCGTCAAGGGCAGGCCGCTCAAGGGGTACATCAAAGAGAGAGAGTACGAAGAGATACAGATTCGTACGAAGAATGGCGGGGCCATCCCCATCGTTGAACAAATTAGGGTCCTGGGACTCAATATTGAGTCGAAAGAAACTAACGGCGAAACCCTTAGAAAGCTCGTGACCAAGGTCACTAACGTTATTAGTCTGCTTACGAGAATCACGAATAAGTATCAGGAATGAAGGAGGCTAGCATTGTTAGGCTCATTCAATTTTTTTCTATAAGCCACATCATTTACGTAGCTGCGTACCTTAACTGGCACAAGGCAGAAAAGGACAAAATCAATACGCTCATAAGGAAAGCTTTTAAGCAGGCCCTAGACTTGCCCGACCGCACCACTACAGAGAGATTATTGCAGCTGGGCATGCATAACACCTTAGAAGAATTGACTGAAGCTCAGCAGATAGCTCAGCTGGAAAGACTCGCCAGCAGGCGGACTGGCAGAAGGATACTGGATAAATTACGAAAAAATTACGATAACAAGCAAGGACCCAAGGTTACGTTGACCAGAGAGATCGGGAACAGGATTAAAATCTTCAATTTACCCAAAAATATGCACCCGGAATTCAATCACGGCAGGAGAACGAGCAGAGCTAAAACTCTACTCAAAGCCTATGGCAATGATGAGGAAGTGCTGTTCGTGGACGCCGCGGAATATTCAAATCAGCAAGCATTTACAGCAGTAGCAATTAATACAAAGCAAGAAAGCGTACGCACGTGTTCAATCAAAACCAGTGTCTCTGTGGTTGCGGAGGAAGTTGCCATCGCTCTGGCTATCGCTTCTCCCAAATATAGATACATTATTAGCGACTCTCAATCGGCTATACGAAATTATGGCAGAGGATGAATATCAGTTGAAGCTGCAAAATTCTAAACGGTGAAACCAAACTTATATCATCTGAGGAAAGTTACGACAAGAAAATCATCTGGTTCCCAGCCCATACAGACTGTGAATCCACAGCCAACCCAAACCTTTACGTGTCTGCCCATCGTGTTGCGCGAGGCCTCACTAACCGCGCCCTACTAGGGGGGGGGGGGGGGGGGCTCTGGCCGAGGAGGAGATGGAACGGATGGATAGGGCGACTTTTCTCATTCAGTGACATTACCCAATTCTACAGAAATTCTAGGTGTATATATCCACCTCCTAACCCAAAATCAAACGGGTCTCATGCGGTTTACTGGAGGCGACTTCAAACCAGAACATACAGAAATCCGGCACATCTTAACCGCATGTTTCCGGATTTATAACCTGAGGCCAAATGTAAGTTATGTAATGATAGAGGAGCGACCCTAGAGCACATACTCTGGGATTGTGAAATAGTTCAGAGGAGAGTTGCAGTCCCCCCGGATGAACTAAGGGCGCGGTGGAGAACCTCACTAACTAGCTCTGATCTTCAGGACCAACTTTGGGCCATCCAGCAAGCCCGGGAAACTACCGAGAGGCAGAGTCTCTCTGCTGCCCCTGGCGCGGGATAGACCCAGCCCATCAATTTGCAGGATATTTATTAATGTTGTCTCATTCACTCACTCGGATAAAAAAAATTCAAGCACACAAAGAGTAGTGAACTTCAAGGACACTACTATTTTTCAAACATAAAAGCATGACCATCGACAGTGTATATTACCAATATTGGCTTTTACATAAGGCCTTTTAATGAGCAACCAGATAAAGCATTTTTGATACATAAGCATTTCTATGCCTACCGAACCAGGAAATCCTTGCGTCCGTCCTGCAATCTGTCCGTCCATCCGTCTATCCCGTAAGATGATCGCTTTCAGGATAGCGCCCACGGCAGCAATCGAATTGACCTTTGTGCTGGCCCTCGATTCAGCGCAAGCTAAGCGGAGAGAACACAGCGCACAGGCAGCTATCAGTACTCGGCGAACTCTGTCCCCATCGCAGATCGCTCTCAAGATAGGGCCTACGCGGCCATGCCATACGCAGCAGCCGCCGCCGGAGTACGGCTGATCACGGTTGATAACAGTTCCCGTTGAGAGGAGGCAGCGTCAACGACCACGTCTTCGTACAAGGTTTACTGAACATGCCACTGTTCAATTACGTCACGTACTACAGCGCGCATCAGCCAGTGCTCATCTTCCACGAAACAGCGGTATCATCCCAAACACACCATCGTATAACATGAGTGAACATTGCTACTACTTGCCTCTTCTTCATTGTCTCATCTTCAGTTATCTCATCCGCTTCTTCTCATCATCAGTTAACATTTTGGTGTTGTAACGACGCTTCTCCATTTCAAGATTTTTCCGCAGTGTTTCTCACGACACTATCGTAGCATCAGAAGAAATCGCCATAGCTCTTGCTATCAAAGCAGCGGAACCAAACGAACAACAAATAACTATCGGACTTTCAAGCGGCATGCAGAAGCTACTTCAGGGGACGAGTATGCACCGCAGCCTACATGATTATACGAGATGTAAAACCCCAAGCCAGATTTCACCTCTTTTGGGTTCCCAGTCATGAGGGAATCAAGGGAAACGAAGAGGCTGACAGCGTAGCTCGCGAGCATACTGCACGCCATGGGTACTTACAGGATGCCTCTGACGACCTGATTCCGATTGCCCAGACCTACTCTGTAATTTCAAATAATCACAGAGGGAACATAATGGAAACTACCACCCCCCCCCATGAGAATCTCAGTAAGGAAGAATATGTTATATGGAGAAAGCTGCAAACCTATACATATAGCAACCTGCACATTCTCCATAGAATTAATTTTCTTCTTTTTCTTCTTCTTTCTGGGGTTTTGTGTGCCAAACCATAGAATTAATTCCAAAAGATATAAGGACAGATGCCCATGGTGCGGGGCCACGCCAACCCTAGACCACATCTCATGGGCATGCCCGGGATATATATAAAAGACACGGCGCACACGCAATGGGAGGCGGCACTGTCCAGTTCACAGATAGAGGTCCAAAGGGTCATCATCCGACAGGCAAGATGGCGCGCGGAAGCCAGTGGCGCCCTTAGGTAGCCTACTTGGAAATCTGGGGGCTCCACCCATTGAGCGTTTTATTCATCAATAAAGTTGTTCTTCGCGGTGTTTCTCGCAGTTATAACAAACACAGCACCATACGACGATGAAACAGCAGGTGATTAGTAACAAATGCTTACGCATCAGTTTCATAACTCTCACAGGAGATTCTACGTGTAAGTTTTTATGACATATGCAGTTACATAACAATGAATGCCGCTAACTTTCATGGCAGATTCGACATTACTACCACGAAAAGACATGTGGCCAATACTTCGTATTTTTTATAAACTGCATGAGCTAACCTCATTTATTTAATTTGTATGCTGCTTTTATGAGCATGAAAGAGATAAATCATCGCTGGTCGGCCACTACTCGATTTTGGGATAATAATGGCCTGCTGCTAATCCATCTTTCGTCCAGCAATTCGGCTGGAATTTCATTTTTGCCTGAGACACAGGGCGTTTGCAGTATCTGTCATACAGTTGAGTGCAGGGATGATGAGGTGCTGTACCGTTGTAATATTTCGTGAGTGAGGAATTCCTCACCACGAGTTCACAGTACTGTAAATCTGGACCTGCGACAAAAATGAACGCCATCAGGAATACCTTTAAACGCGTTCACCCACGTCCACACACAAACACACACTCGCACGCACACACACACACACACACATACTGCACACACACACCCTTCTAACACTTCTCACACCACTTCTAATTACGGTACTGTAGACGAATTACCAGCCACAAAGTATTTTCCAATGAAAGCAAAGTAGTCGAGTTCCTAGATAACCTTACTGCTTCAAGCAACTTCTTGTTTGAAATTTTCCGCCACGTGTTGATACTACAATGTAAGCAAACAGTTACAAAATTCTATTGTGGTAATTTACTGTGGCAATCGATCAATCTCGCGGTTTAAATACCAGTCCTCCGCCGAGCTCTTGAGATAGCTTGAGGAGATCCTCTCATTGGTTAGGAGAACTCACTCAGTTTTAGTGGTGAAGACAGTCCTCTACATCTTCACCGCAAAATTAAGCGAACAGATCGGGATCACGCTATTCACCGCTGAGCATCACAGAGGCTGCAGCTGGCCGGGACGGTAGGCGTAGAACTGCCGATCAGCTCGTCATGCGACATGCCAGCGAACAGTTCGAACAAGTCGGACCTGCACGAAGCTTCGAGAGGTAGGGCAGGCGGGCAAAGGACGCACGAAAGATGGAAAAAGTCGCAGGCCGGCGCGGCACATGCAGCACAACCACAGCGTAAGCTGGTGGAGCGGCTCAATAGTAGCTACACTTTCGGCACCACGCGCACCAGGGTCTTCGCGACAAAGTCTGTTCGCCTCGTTTTGACGAGAACGATCTGAACTGTTCGCCCAGCGTGGACGGCGAGCTGCAGCTTGCGCACCCATGTCTACACACCTTCACACACGTCTCTCTGCACAGCAGTCTACGGAGCCCGATGATGCCTGGCTGTCGCCGCGCACGTAGCTCCACGATTCGCTTCTTCAGCAGCGGTTCGTACCTTGAGAGGAGACGCCATAACGTGTACTGAAAAGGTATCCACAATACGGGCCGCACATCTCCCATCGGAATTGCATTGATTGCGCCCCTCGTCTGAATCACATCTCGTAGTCTGCGCCTGCCCACGCAGCGTTTGAAGGCACCTTAACTAGATGGCGCCACCATACTAGCGGAGACTGGGGATCGCGTTTTTTTTTTTATGGCGCGCCTCGTCTGAATCACATCTCGCGGTCTGCGCCTGCACACGCTACGTTTTTAGTCGCGTAACCTAGATGGCGCCACCATACTGGTGGAAGTTCGGGTCGTCTGGGCCTGTGCGCCTGCCTAGGGAGCATTTATAGGGCATTTTTACGCTGCCCGATAGGAAGCGCTTGCGTGGTTCAGTGGTAGAGTGGCTCCCACGCAGCGGGCATGGGTTCGACCCCGGCAGGAACCGAGTACCTTTTGCGCATTTCCGGCGACAGCGGTTATGGTTACCAATGGCGGCGGCAGCGGCGGATACCATCGCGAAACGAAACGGCTATTGGAATGAGCCCATAACAGCTTACGCTCTAAAACATACCTCCACCGCGCGTGACGTAGCAGTTAGGCCGATCTTGTAGGTAGGTAGAAGTATGATGACGATAACATACAGATGGCGCAGAAGTGCATAATAAATTGCCACATTTTTATTTTATTGCGATAGCCATTATATGGACCCTTCAACCGGATTTCTGCCGTCGGCGTCGCCGTCGCGTCGCCGTCGCCGTGAGGTTCCCTATAGATAAAATCTGCGCCGCGCGCCGTATGCCCGAGCGGAAGCGTGCGGGGACCCGCGCTATCACGGAGAGCGAACGCACTCATCTCCCACGCGCAAGCAAGGAAGCAGGAAGCCAGCGCCGGAGGGAGCGGGGGGGGGGGGGGGTGGCCCACTTCTACTCTGCCAACAACCGTGCTCGTCGCTCGCCCGCCCCGTCTCTTATCTCCACACGGCTCTGACCTTTATGCGCCGTGCATTCGCCGCTCAGTTTCCGTTGAAGCGATAGACCGCACGTACCTTCGCCCGCTGCGGCATATGCTTGCTGCCAGCGTTTTGACAGTCGTTGTCTGCAGTCATTCAGTGTGATCTATTCCTGTTTGTTTGTGCGCGCTCACACCACGCTTGTTCATTCAGTTAGTAATAGTCGGGCCACATTTTCCAACGCACGCTACACATGCAATGCTGCCCGGATCGGCAGTGCAGCGCTACAGGTGTGTCCCTTCGCACGCACTGCCCACGGGAAGCGCTTCTCATCAACACCACCGTTTCACACGCGCATTCTCGTGGTCATCGAGTCTCTCTTCATGTCGGTCTACTTACGCCGCAGCACACTTGCTTACTTAATCAGCTCATGTTTACTACAATTCATATTGCTACCAAAGCCGCTCACCTTACTTCGTATGACATTGCTGTGTTGCTATCGCATTCATTGCTTCGCCCTTAGGGCGAAACTGTGACATTTTTTTAAACCCTTGAAGTTAGTTAAGTCTATTGAAATAACTGCCACCAAAGTATGTCACGCGAAGTACCATTAAACATATTCTTTACGGCTCTGAATCTTAAAAAGTCGGTTGGAGGCTTTGTTTTCATGTGGAATTTGGAAAACGTGGTAAAACGTACGCTTCGCACTCTTTCTCAGTTATTGATCAAGCTATGTGCACATGCTGCATTAGGCGTTCTCAAAACAATTGATGATAATTCGAAGCGTTCATTTCTGAGTCCAGCCAAGTTCGTGCGGGAAACCTATCTCGACGCCGTTTTCGTGGGACAATCCCCGTAATAGTACAGCCTATGTGATCATTTTCTCGTTCTGATGCCGGTGATAGTGCAGTCTAAAATTATATGCCGATGGGGAGACTGCTTATGTGCACTGAGACCACCAAGTATGCGCTACTGGGGTTTAGTTTGCCTTCATTCTTACAACTTGTCGTCACAAACATTCTGTCATACCTGTTATGAATGTTAACATTACAGCCTATATTCTCTACCAACCCGTTCGCTGCAGAACATTGCAGTATTATGAAACCGTTCTCCGCAATTTAAGAAAGCTTCGAATAACATAGACGTGGACTACGGTTGAGTCTGCCCTTACTTTTCACCAAAGCATGCCGTTAAAACCAGAACAATAATTTTGTAAGTAGTTCGCTCTCCAAGTGGTTTTCTAATAAATTCCTATTGAGAACACTTTCCCGATGACGAAAACACTGGTTTGGCCTAGAACACCACTATTATAGATCTGCAATAGGGTTTTCTACTGTTTGCTTTCAGCAACACTTCCGGACATGCAATTGAAGCATCATTATTTGATCTATCACGTTGGCTGCGTAGGAAAGTGCAGAGACCCACAAATGTAGCGGCATTAGGTGTACCTGGAAGATGTTCTATGAAGACACCACATAAATAGGTTTCATTCCAATGGACCAAGTACTTCTTTCCATAGTATGGTTCTGTAAATAAATGACAAAAGTTATTTCGTTGAATTTTGCTGCAAAGATCTGCTGACATAATGATTAATGCTCATGGCACACTCACCCCGAACTTAAAACCAAGTGCACTGCGTTGGCAAAAAACATATACAGCTTTGAAGTGCATAATAAATTCATGTACTACACTTCCCTTTGTCTCCTGTACAGTCGCTCATTATAAATTTACTTCAATTCAAACTTCTTTTCAATCTCCATAGTGAGTGTTGTACTGTACAGGAGACAAAGGGAAGTGTAGTACATGAACCACGCTCATGAAAACTTGAATCTACCAAATCGCGTGGCAAAACATAGGTATGCGTACAGTAGTCTCGTCAGTATCCTACTTCAAGGATAAGAATGACAGCGATGCATTTCTTGCACTCGAGGCAAGCAATTCTAGCTCAGTATGGCTTCACGCAATTATTGGTTGTCCTCAAATTCTTATACCAGAAATCTACCCAAATGCAGTCACGACAGCAAAATTTACATCACTCTTATTACTTCAAATGTTGCGCGAGTTCCCGCCCGGCCAACCTTAACCGGTAAAGGTGGTGTGGCTCAACTAAGTCTGATCCACATAATACTTCGTTTCATACAAGAGAAATATGAGAACGACGTAATTTAGTGTTGTTAGTGGACTGAAGTAGTCGCCATTCTAAAGCATAGTTTCCACCTTCCATGTTTCCCTGAAAGTCTGTTGCCCGCAGGTCAATTTTCTTATTTCGCAACATCTCATAACGCAAAGTTGTGGTTTTCAACTCGTTTTTGGCGTGCTGCTGTGCTGCTGCTTGCCAGCAATATTCGTGGCGCACCGCAGGAGGTTGCCATGGAACCATGGAATAGAAAGTGCACCAAACAGGTATTTCAAGGGGCCACATGGCAGAAGAAAGCGGACACGCACACAGATCGCTCGATTACACGTTTAGGGTCCCGTGCCTTCCGTTTGCGCCGATAGGCCTTGTAATAATGAGTGAAGAACCGGCTGTCTTTGCTTTTTTGCTGGTGGGTGACCTTTACAAATCTATTCCGTGGAAGAGAGGAGAGTCTCCTGAGTCTCCGGAGGAGAGGAAACACGCTGAGAGGGGCGAAGAATGCACAGACAATGGTAGCCTTGTCCTGTCCCAGCCCTATGTTCTGCTCACTGCACTGTTACATCTGCTGAAGTCGATAAGCGAGCACCAAAAAGTTGTACACTTGTGCTGTCTGTTTCCTTTGATTGTCAGAATGCCGCACTAGCATGAGCGGACAGGATTACCTTTAGGCGTTTTCATTTGTAGGACCGCACTCCAGTCGGCATTGGAGACCGGAATGCTGGAGTCCTTCTCGATATCTATACTTAGTGAGCCAAAAATCTAAAACGGTAATTGCAGACACTTCGCTATACTATTGAAGCTACCTGCCGTTATTGCGTATAAAATTGCCAGTAATGGCGGCTTTGCAATTCTGTGTATCTGCATATTCGGAGGTTAGTTATTTACCATGATCTTGGAGAAGTGAGCGATCAATGCTATCCTAACGTGATGGCTTAAGAAAGAAGGCACAGTCACCACACAAATTATCCGTTAAAAAAATCACCGAACGATTCCAATGCTCCCTTATTCGAAATTTAAGTGCACTCTATAGGTGTTCTCATTTCGCGATGCATTGGCTGGCGCGGACAATCTGTCTCGTGCGGCAAGTTGCAAACGGAGCGAGGTGTGGCGCGACTGCCTCGCTAATGGGGAGATCGCGAGAGACAGCGCGTGGGTGACGCGGGAGCGTGATTCACAGGAGCCGCCGCAAACAGACCTCCGTTATGCAGCGCGTTGTTTTCATATATAGTATCGTTGGCCTCGCTGGCCACATGCCATCGGTGAACAGACAATGCACGCTACTCTGGCGCCACCTCGTAAGCATCGTCGCCGCAGAGCAGCACTACGCTTTTCTTCTCACGCTTTCGCCTTACCCTCCTCCCCGAGTTGCCGCCACAGGCTTTCACTGTAACATCCTCCTCCACTTTCCTACACTCGCGCTCTGTTCGCTGTTCATCCCCCGCTGCGCTCCGCGGTCGCTCTTTCACCCTTCGCTCTTTCTCGTTCGCTCGGTTACGCCAACGCTCAACGCTGGAACGGGCGCTTAAGAGCTGCGCTCTAAAACAGAACTGATTGCAATGGTATTGATAGGTAAAAGACATAGCAGTGAGATGTAATAAACTCAATGCGTAATATTAACACAGGTACACAAATAAGACGTAGGGTGAGCGGAAAAAGGCAAATATGCGGCGTAGACACATAACAGTAAGGTAACTGATCAATCCCCCAAAGTGGCATTTGTGGGGCTGCCAACTCATTCACTAGGATATCCGTTACTCCCGCATCAACGCCGTTCTTCTGTCATTTCCTCACGAGCTGTCCATGGAACTGTTTTTTTTTTGTACATGCTCACTGGTCCAATGACCTGAAAATAATAAAAATGTCAAAGGCGGCGTGTCGCCAGGGTAACAGCGACGACATGATGAAAACGATAACAGTGGTATGGCGAAAGGACACGAATACAACGATGACGACAAGGACGAATATTGTGAGGCTGATATAAGATGATGACGATGGCTACCGCGCGAAGACGGGAACATGGTGACGACGAATATGTTCACAGCATAGCAAAGCAGAATCCGTAGAAGTACGACAGTGGCATAATTAGAACCAACGAGGCAAGAGCAAAAAAAGTTGTCGCAGTTTCACCTGAAAGGGGAGGCATCAATTTCGATAGCAAATTTGTAGAGAGCTATACGGAGTAAAGATAGTAGCTTTATCAGCTGTGTAAACTAGGACATGCAGCAGCACTGGCAACACGCAGAACTGTTGTCGACGCCGCCGGCGTTTTGCCCGCGTTCGCACAAAATGCGTGCGGCGTTGGTGACTGTTGCCCGAGCCTCTGATATAAATAGGCACTTGGTGCCGCAGCTAAACGTCGCCTCCCTTCGCTCCCCCTCCCCCCCCCCCCCCGGCCGTTCGCGCGTCGGAAGAAGGCGCGTTTGCTCTACATATATGGTGATTGTAAAGGAGGAAAGGGACGCCTAGTTCTGCAGCCCTTAAAGCCCCAACCAGACGTACGCGTTGGAAAGCGTATACGCACGGGCAGCGCTCACTCGACGTCACGTCGCGTCCGATAGAGGAAGAGGGCGCGCACCCAAACGATGCACGAGTTGCCGCGCGTCCCTGCGCGTTTCGTCGCGGCGAAGCAGTGTTGCTAGGTTGCCATGTTCAAGACAGCCTAGCCTTCGCTTAACGGCCACGTTAAGCAATGTATTAAAGATGGCAATAAAACACACTAAGTTTTGACTTAACATGTATCTATATATTTATGCATGTATCTATATGTATCTATACAAAGCACGCAGCTTGCCCGGGCTTGCCTGCACGCCGCGCGAAGAGTCGTACCGGAAGTCGCGCTCGTTCGCCGTAGTCACGTCATTGGCGTGCTGTGGTCACGTGAGGAGCGTCGCGCGCGCGACGCGGTGGCAGCTTCCGGCGTAGGCGTCGGAAGCTGCCGAAAATTCTAGCAGTGGTAGGGGTCCACGCCGCAACGCGCCCACACGCGACACAGTCTCCGCGCCTGACGCTGTACCAGGCCAGGCGCGATGCGGCGCGTGCGTACGCTTTCCGACGCGTACGTCTGGCTGGGGCTTTAGGGAGCACGGCGCAGACCGCGCGTTTGTTCTCCGCGGTGGGTTCACTCCCCGTGAAAGCGCGCGTCCTTCGCGCCCTTTCACTGGCACATACAGCGTTCGGCGCGCGGCGACGATTTCATCTCCACTGACGTCATAGGGAACCTCACGGCAACGGCGACGGCGACGACGACGGCAGAAGTCTGCTTTGGAGTGTCCATATAATTGCTATCGCAATAAAAACCACAGATGACAACGGGAGCAATGACGCCGGGACCATTGACAGGGAATAGAGAGACGCGGCAACTTTCGTTTTTGATGTAGAAGTAAACCGATGTGATGGGTGCAGTGCAGTGCACGCAACCCAGTGCCGCGGATTGTGTGACGGGAAGATGACAAAATATGACGTGAGCGCAGTGTTCGACAAAATGTGATGACGTCTAAAAGTGGGAAGCACGAGAACATGCGGCGTACGTAAAAAATAAAGGAAAAAAATTAACCGATGATTACGATACTCCCTAATGCCGAAGTTGAGCGCAGTTGTACACGTGTTTTTATTTCGTGATATATTGACTGGCACAGACAATCTCTCTCGTGCGGCACATTGCAAACGAAGCAAATTCTGATGCGACGGCCTCGCTAATCGGGACATGGCGAGAAGCAGTGTGGGCATAGGTCGGCTGTGTGGGAGAATACTCACTCACCATAATTTTTTCCAGGCATCGCACTCACGTTTCCGCTCACCTTCACTCACACTCACCTCTACTCACACTCACTGACACTCCCACTCACTGGCACTCATTGGAACTCACTCGCACTCCCACTCACCTCCAATCACACGTACTGGCCGTCACTGACACTCCCACTCCCTTCCACTCACACTCACTGGCGCTCACTCGCACTCGCTTTCACTCACACTCACTGGCACTCACTCAACCTCACCTCCACTCACACTGACTGGCACACCCTTGCACACGCCTCCACTCACATTCACTGGTTCTCACTCGCAGTCACCTCCACTTACACTCACTGGTCTCACTCGCACTCACCTCCACTCACACTCGCAGGCACTCACTTGCACTCACCTCCACTCCCCCTCACTGGCTCTCACTCGCACTCACGTCCGCTCACTCGCACTCACCTCCACTCACACTCACTCGCTCGCTCACTCGCGCCTTTCAAATGAGTGCGAGTGAGCATGAGTGAGTGGACTCATGAGTGAATAAGCTGACCTATACCACTCATAATTCGTATATGTTCATAGCGACGTTTCAAATTTAGCAGCAGTTGGAATGTGAGGCATGGTGACATGCGAACACCTCTCGCTTCTAGGAAAAATTCACGGAAAGAGCCGTGCGTGATCTGTTCATCATTTCAATGACAGAGGCGGTCGTCTCCGGGGCGCCGAGTTTGGGAAAACGTCATGATAGCGCCCGGAGCTCCAGCTCACTGATATATCTTGGACATAATCCATGAACCTGTCATGTAGCACCCTCCTATGCGAGTGTTTGTGTGCGTGTGTGTATGTGTGTGCATGCATGCGGCGATATATGCATACAAAGTAGTGCAAAAGCTTTTGGGATGGGTCGGGAGTTGAAACACCCCCTTGCCCCCCTCCCCCTAACCAACCCCCTCTCTTGCCATGCCTACGATCACCGGCAAAGTACTTGATCGAGTTGCAGCGGCGTGCACGTCAGCCTTAGTCGCCAAGATGGCTATTTGTTTTTGTTTCTCGTGAGGCCGTAGTAAAAACGAAGAGAGCACCAATGGCGCTGCTGCACCTGGGGGACATAAGAGAGAAATCTAATGACCCAAATCTCGCTTTGCAAGTGTTTAAAGCGTGTCACTTCGCTGTTTTTAATAAATAGTGTCACAGCCCCAACCTCTCTCTGTCATTGACATTAAACGAGTGCATGCTTGCCGCCCATGCTCGCTAAGCTCCCCTTCGGTCGGATTCAGCCAAGAGAGCAGGAAATAGAGGGATACTGTCCGTATACTTAGTCACCCACTTAACGCCGAAACAGACACACACAAAAGAGAGAACAAAGCGGTATCTATCATTGCATGTTTGCTTTTTCTGCGCGTTTGCAAGCATGCGTATCTGTTACTCTGTGCTAACTTGGCTAGTCCCTCTTACGCTGATAGAGCTACGGGATGCGCCAACGCCGCGGTGCGTCTCTGTGTCTGCACGCGACCTATCAAGCCTCGTGGCCGATAGAAAAGCTGCCAATCAGAGAGCGTGCCGCAGCCTGTCGAAACTCAAGTGAGGTCAGAACAGGAATATTAGAGTTTTCTGCTTGCAACTTCATGTACCAAATGTAGGCATTGTTGACACCGATGTCCACAAGATCAAAATATAAAATGTCACAGTTTCACCCGAAAGGCGAAGCATCAATAGTGATCGCAAATTAGTAGAGAACAATACAGAGTAAGGATAGTAGTTTTATCAGCAGTATAAACTTGGACATGCAGCAGCAGCAACGTGCAGAACTGTTCTCGATGCCGTCGGCGCTTTGCCCGTGTTCGCACTGAACGCGCGCGGCGTTGGTGACTGTTGCCGATGCCTCTGGCGGCGGCTCGGAGGTTTTCGATGAGATCAGAACGGGACACTCGTCGAGCAACGTCGGAAGTATTTACCACCTTCTCGCCTCCCAACGTTTTTATATACATACGCATTTGGTGCTGCAGCTAAACGTCGAATTCCCTCCCTCCCTCCCGTCCCTCCACGGCCTTTCGCACGAAGGAAGAAGTCGCGTTTGCTCTCCGCCGCGCGTTCGCTCCCCGTAAAAGTGCGGGTCCCTCGCACGCTTTCACTCGCACATACAGCATACGGCGCGCGGCGATGATTTCATCGCCGTTGTACTCTATACGGAACCTCACGGCGATGCCGTCGCATACTTGTCCCCAATTGTAGCGGCAAAGCTCCTCCGAATGTAATTGAATTTCGGATTGTAGAGTGGCTAAGCGTTTTTAACAGCGAAGCTGTTAGAGCCAGCCGTATAATTTATGGTGGGCGCCAAGGAACCTGCCGCGCCGTAGCCAAGGCAACCCAGAGGAAGGAGACCGCGTGCGTATGCACGCGGTCTTCTCCTGGCCAGCTCTTAGCCTTCCCGAGCACCACCTGTCTTCTCTCCGCGGCGCGCTGAGCCAGGAGAAAAAAAAAAGCTGCCCGATTGATATCGAGCGGCTAGCCTGCAACGTGTTCAGGCGTCGGCAAGCAACAGCGTTCTTGGCACTGTGCCAACCTTGGTTAGCCTGCCTGCGTTTGTGGCACGCCAGGAACGCTGTCGCTAGGAGACTCCGACGCGTCCAGCGCTAGTCACGCGAAATTTCGCGGAAGAGAAGGTACCTCCGAATGCCTTTTTACATGCATGGTTAAGCTAAACCAAGTTAAGACCTAGCAGCAGTGAAGTTAATACCTAGCAATAGCAGCCAGTAAGACTTCAGGATCGACGGTTTCGGTGTGCCTAAGCTTTGCAAGACTGAGTGGAAACCTGGGGCGCGATCTTGTACGCGTTCCAAAATCGAGCCGCACACGATTGGTAAATTTGATCGTCACGGTTCAAATTGACCAATCGTGTGTGGCTCACGGTTCGAATTGACCAATCGTGTGCGGCTCGATGGAACGGACCGCCTCTGTTCCATTTTGGAACGCGTACAAGATCGCGCCCCTGCCCGTTTTTTTAGTGTTCTGTCATGTTTACCTCATTTCCAGCTCTCCAGGAGGCTGTGGTAGGCCTCCCAGAGGTGGGTGAGTCGGGTGTCTAGGGTGGAGACGTCTGTGGTGGTTTCAATCTGCTGCGTGTGGGGTTGGATGTCAGTCTGAAGAGAGTGTACCCAGTGGTTGATGTCGGTGATGGGGTTGTCAGGACTGGCAGTCCGCGCGGAGCGGACAGCGTCACGCTTAAAGGTGTGCCGGGGTGGTTTGAATGGGACAGTGACTTGTATCATGTAATGATCACTGCCGAGTGTGTGTTGTGTTGTCGTTCAAGTCACATCACCGAGGGAGCAGCTGAGCACCATATACGGACTAGTGCCCATGCTAACACTGTTGCCGATTCGCGCAGGGGTCTGAAAGTTGTTAAGGACGGAAAGTTGGAGGTTCTGCAGGAGCAGCCAGAGCCTGCAACCTCTTTGTGTGGCTGTTTTGTATCCCTTGTCAGTGTGCTGACTTTTGAAACCCCCGCCGATTAATAGGGGGTGCGCTCGTCCGTTTTTCGCAGGAAAATCGCTCCATGTGGGTCGGGCTTTAAGCGCCCGTTCGTGCGTCGGCGTCAACCAAGCGAAAGATGAAAGCGAACGCGGAGCGCTGCGGGTGATGAAAGACGCAATGATGAAAGCGGAGAGGAGGGTGCAGCGCAACCAGGAGGCGGAAAGCGGAGGATAGTATGACGAAAGGGTGAGCCAGAAAGCGGAGAGCTGGTGGCGACCAGGACCAGGCATGCGGCCAGCGCGGAAACAAAGCGCTGGCGTAGGCTTCGGACGCACTGCGCATGCGCTACTTCGCCTGCTGCACCGATGCCGTTAGAGAATCCGCTTTTCACGAGTCACGCGTTCCTGTGTTCATGGTTTCTTTCTAAACAATGAGCGACCCGTGCCCGAGCTGCTAAACACGAGCTGCCCGTGCAAAGGCTCAGTGCCACAGCCGAGGGTACCCTGTCTTTCAGATTCAAATTATTTGCCTTAATATATTGCAAATTCAAAACATCTCAACACCTGCACTCAAAAGCCGCTTTATGGAGGATCAGAATACCTGCTGAAAATTTTTTAGGCCACCACATGTTTAGAGTATGATTCTAAAACAATTTGCCTAAGGTTGACAAAATTATTTCTGTGTGAATGGTAGACTCAAAACTTCGGCTTGGATAGAGATTGGCTTTAAAGTGCGTTCGTGATTTAGATATCATGAATTGATATATAAGGCTTGGTATGCCTTCTGTTCAATAAAGAAGGAAGAACCGGATTGTTCACTTTTATTATTGGGGATCGAGAGTAGTCAAATAGGTTTTAACAGTAGCGTTAAAAAATTCACACGCAGTAGCAGCATGTGGATCGCTAGAAACACTAAAGCGCGCCTTTAAAATGTTTAGGATGCACTTTAGGGTGAATACCTTGGTAGCCTGCCTACTGATTTGTAATATTGCGCATTCAGAAAGTGAACAGTGTGTACACTATAAACTGTCAAGTACTTGCTGTCATTTGCAAACTGGTACCGTGGTACACGCTTTAATATTCAAGCATTTTTATTCATATGGAAACAAAGTGACAATATTTTGAATAGGTGCTCGCCAGCATTGTTTCCTGACCATTTAAATTAGCTTGCAGAAAGTTCGTTGTTACCTACTACTGCAGGCTAGCTGGTACCTAAACTGTGAAACAAAAATAATTGAAGCCCAGTTCTTGTATAGAATGCAACCACCCGCCGCGGTGGAGTAGCGGCTATGGCATTGCGCTGCAAAGCCCGAGGTCGTGGGATCAAATGCTGGGGCGACGGCGGTCGCATTTCGATAGGCGCGAAATGCAACAACGCTTGTGTACACGTTAAAGAATTTCAACTGGTCTGAAATAATCCGAAGTTTGCACTACGGCATGCCTCATAATCATATCATGGTTTCGGCAAGTAACACCCAAGAATTTTTTAGAACGTAGCCTACTATGCTGTTAGCATAATTAATGTGTTGTAGCGATATCTCACCTGTCCAATCTTTCATATAAATGTACTCATTTTCCGTACCCACATCTTTTCCGAGAGCAGCATAAAGAGCTTTTTCATGAAAACTGGAAAAGTAAAATACACAAACACACGGAGGTCAATGAACACATTTCCACTAGGACATCTGCAAACCTTCGAACAAGTGTAGCTCTGTTGCAATCTAGACACATCACACAGAGCACAGAGCAAATAAATATGATTTGAACAAATAATTTATTTTGAATGCAAATCAAACTAGGGACCCATATGTGTAGAAAAAATAAATACAGGAACATTTAGAACTTGTATGTTTAGACTGACCATGGTTTATTTTAATCCCGACTGTGGCAGATTGAAGACTAAACGAATGGCGAAAAAGTTAGAGCCTTCAATAAACTACTTTTGGCATCGTTACGCAATACGCGTTTTTCTCATCCAAGTTCTTCTAATGAATGCTAAGAACGGGAACCGACGACAATCCACATCCACCACCAAGGTCTTGGATTCTGCTGGTTTACACTTCCCGGGTTAGATCTTCACGACATGCATAAATATTCAAGAGTGTAGAGGCTGGAACCACAGCTGCCGTAGCGCAATTGGCAGAGCAACGCACGCGTATTGTGAAGGTTGTGGGTAAGGCTCCGTGCAGTGGCATGCTGTTTAAATGCGATAGCATTTTTGCCTACTTCAGGCATTTCGAGCCTACGTATCAATCAATCTATCTGTACTGCCTTTTCTAAAACACATTGGGACATATAATTCACCACATGCCGTCATGACGATACCATCATTTTAACTTTAGCTTCGTCATCTGACTCTCTACATTCCGTTGTCGTCACGCCTATTATGTCCCCGAAGTTGTGGTAGTATGGGTCACTATATCATCATCATCATCAGCCTATATTTATGTCCACTGCAGGAAGAAGGCCTCTCCCTGCGACCTCCAATTACCCCTATCTTGCGCTAGCTGTTTCCAACTTGCGCCTTAAAACTTCCTAACTTCATCACCCCACCTAGTTTTCTGCCGACCTCGACTGCACTTCCCCTCTCTTCGTATTCATTCTGTAACTCTAATGGTCCATCGGTTATCCATCCTACGCATTACATGGCCTACCCAGCTCAATTTTTTCCTCTTATGTCCACTAGAATATCGGCTATCTCCGTTTGCTCTCTGATCCACACCACTCTCTTCCTGTCTCTTAACATTACGTCTAACATTTGTCGTTCTATCGCTCTTTGTGCGGTACTTTTTCTCGAGATTCCTTGTCAACCTCCAGGTTTCTGTCCCATATGTTAGCACTGGTAGAATGCAATGATTGTACACTTTTCTTTTCAATGACAGTGGTAAGCTCCCAGTCAGGATTTGGTAATGGCTGCCGTATGCACTCCAGCCCAATTTTATGCGTCTGTAAATTTCCTTCTCATGATCAGGGTCCCCTTTGAGTAATTGACCTAGATAAAAGTACTCCTTTACAAACTCTAGAGGCTAAATGGAGATCCTGAATTCTTGCTCCCTTGCCAGGCTCTTGAACATTATCTTTGTTTTCTGCATATTCATCTTCAACCCCACTCTTACACTTTCTCGGTTAATGTCCTCAATCATTTGCTGTAATTCGTCCTCATTGTTGCTGAATAGGACAATGCCATCTGCAAACCGAAGGTTGCTGAGATATTCGCCATTGCTCCTCACTATTAAGCCTTCACAGCCTAAGAGCTTGAATACTTCTTAGCATGCAGTGAATAGCATTGGAGAGATTGTGTCTCCTTGCCTGACCCCTTTCTTGATAGGTATCTTTCTACTTTTCTTGGGGAGAACCAAGGTTGCTCTGTAATCGTTGTAGATATTTACCAAGATATTTACGTATGCCTCCTGTGCTCCTTCACTACGCAATGCCACCATCATTGCTGGTAACTCTTCTGAATCAGGTCGAAAGGCAAAAGGCTCAATCGGCAGCTTAGAGAAAAGATAGCAGGGCTTAACACAGCCATTGAGGAGCAATGTCGGTTACTAAGTGAACAGCAGTGGGATGAAATATGCAATTGGTTTGACGGACAAATAAGAGTAGATGCCAAGTGGAATCTCCTCAAGCACCTGCTGGATGCAACCAATGCTATCTAGCATTGGTTGCATCCAAAAGTAAAGTCCTGGAGAGAATCGTACATGAGACTACTCGCCAGACGTGTCGAAAGCCCTGGATAACCTCGCCTGTCGGTATCTTCCACTGGGCTTGCCCAACTTGGATGCCTACCGAACGTATAGGGGCGGTTCGTGCCCCGAGTTGGGCGCCTCTTTCAATGTCTACGAGGTCAGGGAGGCCCTCCAATGCCTCAATGCCATGTCCACGCCAGGGCCTGATCAAATCACTTATAGGCCTCTTAGAAACCTTGACGACGACTGCATAGCGTGGCTTACAGAAGAAATCAACAAGGCCTGACAGACAGGTGAAGTCCCACGAGGTTGGAAAGAGACTCTGGTAATTCTCATTCCAAATCCCGGCAAACCTCCAAACCTGTCCAACCTCAGATCGATTTCCCTCACATACTGCGTGAGAAAGGTAGCGGAACGCGTAATTCACAATCGCATTACTAAGCACGCCAAACGGAGCGGTCTCCTGCCCTACAGCATGGTGGGCTTCAGACCAGGCCTCTCGACACAAGATGCAATGAAACTAATCAAGGCTCACATCCTAGACCAAGAAACGAGAGACGCGCGGGACATTCTCGGGCTTGACCTAGAGAAGATCTTCGGCAACATATCACACTGAAATATTCTGGAATCCATCTCGGATCTTAACTTAGGACCAGCCTTTAACGGTTACGTTAGATCATTCCTAGAGAACCGCAAAGCCACGTTAAAGCTTGAAGACCATAAATTAGAAGGGTATCCACTCAGACTCAAAGGCCCGCCTCAGGAGGCAGTGCTATTGCCCTTGTTATTCAACCTAGCCCTCAGGCAACTGTCGGTATCCCAGTCGGGAATAGAAAGAGTTCACCACACGATATACGCCGATGACATCACCATCTGGTACACCAGCGGCAGCGAAGGGGAAGTGGAATCTAGCCTCCAAGAAGAAGTCGACCGTCCTGAAACCTTCCTCGAGAGCACACACCTACGATGCTCGACAACCAAGTCTGAGCTACTTCTCTACAGACCGGTCCGCAAAGGTCCTAAACCCAGGCGTTGGAAATCCCTGGACGAAGTCGACTTAGAACTACACACTAAAAGCGGGACCAGCATTCCTATGGTCAACACCCTAAAGTGGCTGGGAATGTTCGAGTCTATAGGAGGTAACATCACGACCCTCAGAAAAATTACGACCAAGACGGAGTGTATGATTGGTATAATCAATAGAATCTCCAACAAGAGGAACGGTCTAGAGGAGGACAATCTCCTATGGCTGTTCCACGCATTCCTCATGAGTCACATCATTTACGTGGCTGCAATGCACTAGTTGTACGCGTCTGAAAGGCACAAGCTGGACACGCTCATCCGTAAAAGCACGAAAAAGTGAAAGGAGTACCAATAATTGCCAGCACGGACCACCTTCTTCAACTAGGTGTACATAATACACTCAACGAAATCATCGAAGCTCAGGAAACCAGCTGAGGTATCACGATTCTCTGTACTCCGTTTCATACATCAGGTGCAACGCTGTGGAGGCTAGAGATACTTTTTCAGTGGCTGCGTTCACACTTAGAAATATTTCGGTGTTCATGGACCGCTTTTTGTGAAAACGTTCTTCATGTAAGCTCAATACTCAGCGAACGAAAAATTAATGTACCTTTAGAAAAAACGAGCATATACTAATACGGCTGCTTACACATTATTTTAGATCAATTTGCATTTTTTTTATTTAGCCTCACGTGTAAGCTCGCGCGAGCAAATGCCGCTGACGCGTAGCGAAGCATAGACAGAATGCGTGGAGTGATACATTTTAATACCCGTACTTCTTTCGTAGCTTCCACAGCATTGCACCTCATGCATGGAATGGAGTATAGCACCTCTGCGGGGAGGAAGATTCTCGCGGTCTTAGCAATCGGCACCACTGTAGCGATGAAACGTACATGTGATATGTCAGAGCATCTACGGGACAACGTTACGGTTGCTCTTCTTCCCACAAACGTGCATCCGCAACACAATGCGAGCAGGCGCAAAGCTAAGGCTGTGGCATTGCTCCGGAGGATAAAAGCCTCGCCTCGCGCGGTTACTTTCGTTGACGCGGCCCAGTAAGGGCACACATTGGACTTCGTCGCAACGGTAGTTAATCACTACGGACACGTCACTGGTGCGGCCTCTATCAGAGACAGCACCCCGGCTGGGGCAGAGCAGACTGAGATCGCTCTGGCACTACTCGACGATGAGAGAGCTGCAATATTCACTGACTCGAGGGCGGCGGTTTGGGCATTTGCCTCTGGTACCATCGCCGAGGAAGCACATTGAATTCTCAAAGGCAAAGTCATCTAGCCACGTACAATCACCTGGTTCCCGGCACATATCGAACCTCAACTCGACTCCCTTCCCAACCTCAATGACATCGCACACCTCCAAGCGCGCGAACTAACCCTCCGCGCTGACGCCACTGCGAGTCGCGGCTCTGTCGATTCTAGGCTCGTCGAGTTCCTTGACACTCTCCACATTTCACAAGGTTACCAAACACTACTGCCTTGGTAGGAGACTATACCCTCCCCAACACGGCACACTAATCAGACCTCAAGCTTTCACCCTACGCAAGCTTCAGATGGGATCTTATCCCAACCTGAATTTATTTCACTGCATCAATCCGGACTGATTTAGCCCAGACTGCCCTAGCTGTCGACAACGTAGTACTTCGACTACATGCTCTGGGGATGCCTCTCGTTACAGAGGGGCCCGCATCGATGCACTGCAGAGGAGTGGAGCTGTGCTCTTCGGAGCTCCTACCAGCCACGGCAATTTGGGGCTGTCCAGAGAGCCCACGATGTGGCGCTGGAGCTCGGTCTCCCCGTCCCGACGTGGATGCGGCCCGCGGCTTCATCGCTTCCCTGAGAGGGGGCAACGGAGTTTCTGAGGACTTTAAATAAAGTTCTTTGTCTGTCTGTCTGTCTGTCAAGTGGCAGTCCTTCAACGCGATTATACAGATCAAGCTGTTGTCAGCGTGTCCTCGTTCGACAGTCATCATCATGCATTCTCTGTCATACTGCCATCATCATGCCATTGTGATCGTTCCATCGTTGTCATTCTAGCTTCACCTTGTTCTTGTCGTCAGCCGTCATCATGCCATCAACGCCATACAATCTTCGTGACAAAGTCATCATTTCGCCATTGTCGTTATACACTTGTCGTCGGATTGTTTCATGCCAGCGTTGTCAAGCTGTCATCATTATAGCATCATCATCACTTCAGAATCGTTATCCCATTCGTGTCATGCCATCGTTGTCATACCAGCTTCGTGGCAATTAGGGTGGGTCCTGGGGACGTTTGCTTGCGTGACAACTGAAACCCGGGAGGGAAAAGAGCGGTTTGCGCTGGAAATGAGCTCCCGTGCGCTAGCCGTGTCCGCCATGTTGCCGTTACGGAGGCGGTTTCCGGAGATCCAGCTAAGCCCAACGCGCGAGCTGGGGGATGAGGCACAGGAAGGCATCTTAATCCCCACATTTCCTCTTCCTAAAGATCGAGGCGAGCCTCCAAAGGTGGCTGACCGAGGCCAAGTGGCAAGGTTGACTCAGCCAAAGAAGGCTAAGGCAACGGCGCAAACTCTAAGAGAGTGCCATCCTCGTGAGGACCAGGTCAGGAAGAAGAGGCCCCAGCTGCCTGAAAAGGTGCAGGCGTCGCTTCTCTTGATACGAAGCCAGGGCCTGCCTTGGTCACCAAAGTCCCACGCGCAGGAAGGGCCCACTGCCAGGAGCAAAGGGTGGAAGCCCAGCAAGGACGGGGCGTGGCAGCACCATGGGTCAGTCAGTAACGCTTGAGGTCCACCGGGCAGAAAATGTCAGGAACGCGTGCGGCGTGGTTGCTATTTTGGCGCAGCAGCCACCACAGAGGTCACAGGGCTCTCCGGAATGCGTGCTGACCGGAACAGTAGGGTGAGATCACCAGCAGCCTGATTAGCAGCGAAAGCCGGAGTGACCATCCTCGGCGAAGGGTCAGCGCCTGATTGGGCGGATTCGCCGTATTGAGCGACCGCCGAGGCAACCAAAGGCAAGACTGGCACTAGTGGCCCCCAAGGTCGGAGTCAGTCATGGGGGAAGGACCACGAGCAGCAGGCCGTGCGGTCAACAACAAATTAGCATGGCAGGACCAAGGACAGCTGGCTTCGTGGAGAGCAAGATTGACAGCACAGTGCAGCCAGGCGCAGGGAGAAGACTGGATGACGCAAGGGAAAGGACAGAAAGCCTCCCCCCCCCCCCGGCACAGCTGGCATGCCAAGAAAGCTGCCCGCCCGGTTGATCACCCAAGTGGGGACGTTCACCAGGGTGAAGCTTAGGTAACACATAAGAGGGTATACTAGGCCACAGGGGCCTTTCATCGCTTCGATGTGCGCCTTCGCACCATAGCTACATTTCTCTGTTCACCGGCATGGTATGGCATAAAGTCCAGCTACTTGCTAGTTGAAGTACAAGAAGGCCAAAGGTCCTATCCCCGCTTCAACGTGCGCTCTCACACTGTAGCTGTGTTTCTTCGTTAACCGGCGTGGTAGGGAATAAAGTTGTACCGGTGGTTGTACTGCAGGTTGTACCGGTGGTGTGGCCTGGGGCCAGCCGTGTCACGGTTTGCCTGCGGTTCGTTGACCGCCTCCCCCTCTCCCCAGTTGCTGCTCCTGGCAACGAAAGGTGGGAGGTCCGAGACGTGAATTGGACCGCCGACTGGTCTCCCTTGGGAGTCGGCCAGCTTTTTATACCAGAGGAGACATTTTGGTCTCTACTCGCTACGGGCGCAACAATTTAGCCGACAGGGAGGCAGAGATGCCTTTGGCGGCGTCACTCAAGACATGGTTGCGTCTGAGGATGAGATCTCCGACACAGCTGTGCACTTCCCAAAGTGACCGGTCATATTGGGCCTCTTGTCCAGCTCGCGCTTTCGCCAGGTTGGAACAGGCCAGCTCAAGGGCCGCGTCAATCCGTGAGCGCTATTCTGCCGCGTAGCCGGAAAGGCCAGCTTTCGTAGCGCAAGCCCTACTGCCGGGCCGCACAACGCGGTCCATGGGGTTTGGCACCTCTCCCGAAGTTAAGGAATGCGGGCGTGTATCCGGCCGAACGGTTCACTGTGGACCGCAAGGAGAAAGCTATCGGGTTAAGACAGACGTCCCAATCTCTGTGTTGCGGGGCAAGAGCCGCGAGCAAGAGCTTGAGGTTCCGGTTAATCCGCTCTGTCGGGTTGGCCTGTGGGTGATACGTGGTTCTCTTGTGGTGCCTAATGCAAAAGGCAGCACACGCATCCACGAACACCTTGGCCGTGAAGTAGGACGCGTTGTCCGTTATCAGCTCCCCCGGAAAGCGGAAGCGGTTAAATACCTCGGTCAACTTGTCCCAAATCGCGCGTGCCGTTAACTTCCGAAGAGGAAAAAGTTCGACCCTTTTCGTGAAGTGATGTGTGACAACCAGGAAAAAAAGGCGGCATCGCCGGCTTCTGGGAAAATGTCCCATAATGTCACAGGCCGCGACTTGCCAGGGTAGCTGGCTGTCGATTGGCTGCATGAGCCCGGGGGGCTTGCCCGCACGAGGCTTCGCACATTGGCACACGTGGCATGAGCGGGCGTAGCGAAGAGCGTCACGCTTCATGCCTGGCCAGGAGCGCACAACTTTGGAAAGTCTTAAGGCCACTCGCATGTCCGGCCAACCGCGAGTCGTGGAAATGGCACAAGGTCGCTTTCCGTAGACTGCGGGGTATCGCCACCTTGAAAGACTCCTGGGGAGCCTCCTCAGATAGGATATAGCGCAGGAGAACTCCGTCGGCGTTAAGCAGATACGTATCCAACGTGCCTGCAGTAATACCAGCTGTCCATGTGCATCCGACGGCTTTGCCACCCCACTCCTCTCTGGAGCTTGGAACTTTGAGCCTGTCACCAAATTGTAGACAAAACGGATCGGTCTTGTCAAGCAGATACGAATCCCACGTGCCCGCAACACTACAAGCTGCGTGGCACTCGGGGCCAACACCAATACCAGCTGTTGGTGGGCACCCGACGGCTTTACCGCCCACTCCTCTTGGGAGCTCGGCTCTTTGAGCCTGTTAACGACTTTTATTTACAAAATCAATCGCTCTGCTGAGCCTTTAGCAACACTTGCTTGCTGAAGACGATACCAGCGGGAGTAATGGGGTTCACCAGGTACACGTCCTTTCTCGAGGCTGGCAATGCGGAGATCGCTTCGCCGTCGGGGTTCGCGCCGTTCGAGCCATTGGAGACAGAGGCTCCGGCCTCTATTGAGTGCGAGTTTGTGCCGTTAGAGTCATGGGAGACAAAAGCTCCGGTCAATACCGACTGCGTCAGGCTCACGCCTTTGGAGTCATTGGAGACTGAGGAGACTTTGGAGTCATTGGAGACGCGAGCATGCTACTTGGTACGAATGCTCGTGGGAGTGGCGGGCCAAAGGATCAGACGCCGAAACGGGGGTGCCCGACAAGGCGTCCGCCACCTCGTTTAACTGCTCTTCCGGTAGCGCATAAAAAGGTTGTACCCCTGCCATGTCAACGCTCCGCACGCGAGACGGCCTGATGGCTCGCACCAGCGCTTAAGCCGGATTGTCGGTCCTGACGAGAAACGGCACGCTTTCCACTAAAGCAAACTTCCGGAGAACAAAAAGGACCATCCGTCAGGTAGTCCGCTCAATGCGCGCCCGACCCAATGGCGCCAGTAAACGGCAATCGGTAAGGGGCCAACTCTGATGCCATGCCGAAACCGCGTTGGGCGCCAGTTATCTGGGGATGGGTTTGCACAAGGCTTACCCGACGAGCGACGTCAGGCACGGTAGTTCCGCGGTATGAAAATGACGGAGCGCGCGCGCCTCATTCTTTCTCCTGTGCAGCGCCGCGATGAGCGCTTGGGCCGCTGCCGCGAAACTATCTCCCGCTCAAGCTAACCATCTCCCCGCTGCTTCGCATCCACACATGGTTCCCTTTAGCGGGAGATGGAGTAATATTTATTTGGGGTGTTGCGGAGCGCAGTGTAGCAACAGCCCAACGACCGCCGCTGCGCGTCGGCGCCCGGCACCGCGGCTTCCGTCGCGGCACCAGGGCACACACTCGAGCAGTATCATTTACACCACCACAGTTCACCGAGATCAAAAGCCGTCATGCCACACCACCCCTACTGCAAGGATTTCCGCCACTAGAACAAATGCCACAATAATAAAGTGCGGCCCAGACACCGCCAGACATTCAAGGCGCCCTAAACGATTCGCTGCCTATGCACGTAGGCGTTGCGGTCGGCAAGGTCGTTGAGCCCGGTCGCGGAGATAAGAGAGCCACGCTCACTTACTAGCAGCCGCCGCGCGGCCGCGCAGACCAGTGCCTCAAAAGTCCCTAAGCGATGATGTTTCTAGGCACCTAGGAGCTCGGCGATTGCCATGACGACACGTGTTAAGCGGAAGCCACGTAACCTGCAGTGTCACAGCCCCGCTGTACCTACTAGCAATTGCATAGTCGCAACCGGGTAGCGGTCCACCAAGCGCCAGACCGAGGAGTCGCGAGAGCAAAGGTCCCACGTACCAACTCGTTGCGGGCGTGTGAGCATATGCCGCAGTGCCGCGGCGAGGAGGCGCTCAGTAGAAGAAAGATCGAGTGGAGAGGGCGCCCGGGGGCCGCCACTCAGGAGGCCAGTCAGGGCACGTTCCGGTGGCGTTGGCTTGCGCGGCAACTGAATGAAATCCGGGAGGGAGAAGCACGGTTTGCGCGGTAAATGAGCTCCGGCGCGCTACCCGTGTCCGCCATGTTGACGTTACGGCGGTGGTTCCCGGAGATCGAGCTAACCACAACGCGCAAGCTGGGGCACGAGGCGTAGGAGGGCACTTCGATCCCCACACAGGATACATGCAAAGGTAAGTCGTTGATATAGATTAAGAATAGGAGTGGGCCATGAACCCTGGGGGACGCCTGACGTTACTGGAATCGGAGTGGATGGCTGGTTATTTGTAACACATTGCGATCGATTAGTAAGAAATTCTGTAATTCATATTAAGACAGTAGGATGTAAATTTAACTGGGAGAGTTTCGCAAGTATTCGTTGGTCAGGAACTTTATCAAACGGTTTAGCATATTCAAGAAAGATCACGTCAGTCTGCTCGTTACGACCCAGGTTGGTGTGGATATCATGCAGGAAAACTACTAGCTGTGTTTCACATGACAACCCATTGCGGAAGCCATGTTGTGAAGGATGGCAAATGTGATTGGTCTCAAGAAAATGTATTATGTAGGGGTAGATCACATGCTTTGTGATTTTACAAGGGACGCTTGTTTGAGAGATGGCGCGGTAATTAAGTGGGGAATTTCTGCTACCTGAGTTTAAGACCGGAATGACCTTCCCTGTCCTCCAGTCGTCTGGAATGACTGCTGAAGAATGTTGGTAGGAAAAATTAGGGTGACGTGAGACGTTGTGTTTGGTGTTTTTCAAGATTTCGGAATTAATTTCGTCGATTCCAGCTGCAGCTCACAGTTTAATATTTTGCATTGTGGATGGAATTTCATTTGCACAAAAAGTGATAGCGCAAAATTGAGGCCATCGGGCAACAATGAAGTATGGCGGCTCCAATGATAGTGGTGGAGCTCCGGCTCACGCCAGCGTTCTGATATATCTATAACTACAAGTTTGCGCCATAGTAGTTGCCTCGCGAACTGTTTGTCGCTAACGTGTCGCCCTCAGGCATTCTTCGAGCACCATCTTAGAAGCTTCTGTGTAATGCTCAAATTTGCTATCGGTTTCAATCTGTCTTCATTTGCTCGAAACTCCTTTTTTTTCTGAACGCTGTGCTAGGGTCCTGCTAGGTCCGAAGTGGTAAATTCTATGATTAAGCTCTTGCCGACGAAAAATGGGACTCATTTTATTTTTGTGATGGTGTTTGATATTCGCCGCTGTCGACCCATTTCGCTATAAAGGACTTGCAAATTCTAAGCAACCTATAATGTTACGTCATGTTTTAGACTGTCGGCTGGCAGTCCAGAGGGCCTGCGAGAGGGCTATCAGGTTTGACCTGATGGTCCCCGAGTGGGCCTAAGCAGGTGACGATGAGTTTACTCGCGTTTATTGTGGACCGAATAACCTTGTTTTACTCACCCCCTCACTGTCGGTGGAATATAGCCTGAATTACTTGCGCTTGAGAAATATAGCCATCAATGATCTTGATTGCTGAAAAGCTAAATAACTGCACATCATGCCATATATTGCGCAGTTTGTCAGCTCGGCACTAGAAGTTTTAAGCTGAATGAGTTGAGTTGTTTAAGAATCCTAAGTCATCTGGCAGAAAACAACAGCATGGGAAACGAGTAAAATCGCACACAAATACGAGTGGTGCACATACACATACAAGCAAGTACATATGCATACGTTTGGTTTGTCCTCATAGAGTGTGCGAACGGTTATAATTCAACATTCCTAAGTCATTTCTAAAAAAAAAAACTGGTAGCACCAAAAGAGTACATCACATAGACATAGAAATAGTTTGCATGCACATACCTGCATCCACAGTAAAACACACTTACACATACACACATACAAGCACAGGAAAATACGTACGTTTGACACTGCGAACGGCTAAGGCATTACCATATCGACTAAGTATGCTATGAGATATTGCTACGTAAGATCCAAATTTGTTTATTTCTGAGAGCTTAAGTTCTTCAGGAGTGCTTACAATCAAATACATTGCGATAACCGATCGCCGCCTTTATAAAAACGTCAACGTCATGGAAACATACTTACATTTTACCGCGAACTCTGTATTTCAAGTCATAAATACAATGCTTATAGTCCATTTCCTTGCAAATATAATTTATGCATGAGATCGCATTATACGTATAACCGTCCCGCAGCACCCAGGTTACTTCCAATGTGTTTAACATCTAAAAAATAATGTTAAAGAAGCGTTCGGTCACAAACTTTCTTCATTCTACCGGCAGCAGCAACGTTTTCTGAGCCATTCACGCGGCCTCATGGACAGCTGTACCATCCCCGATAACTTTTTTTTTCAACATTGCTTAATTTTAACTGATGTAAAATAAAATGACGCGTCATGAGGCGAATGTTACGAGTTGAATTACTATCCCTGCAGTGGAACGTTTCCTAGCCACATTGTTTCCATGGTTTCTACTGCTATATCTAATGAGCACAACCGTAGTCATGTTCTTTTTATCTTATCGCTTTCATCGGTGCAGCCAATGTCCGCAGGCTATATTAGGCTTTCTTCGCTTCCCGCGAATCCTCATCTTCATGTTGATGATGGATGTTGCTTCACCGTGGCAGCTGCTGCTGCCGCTGCAAAACCCAAACATATAGCGGAATGCGTATTAAAGCGACAGAGCTTGAAATCATCTACGACCCCTATCTTTCTAGTTTTTCGCCATTATTATACGTGTAGAAATACAAGTTGCTGCAGAAGCCTGCATTAGCAATCAAAAAGGCTGACTCTGGCTGGCTCCTTTAGTGGAGGTATAACGCACCGATATTACTTATCGTAGTAAAACCTATTACAAAATCTTGAATGAGCAAGGCTCTTTCGTTATTATAGATACAACGAACGAAGGACACCAAGGCCATATGATGTGCTCAATTCTGAGAAAAGCGGACAAGCAGTAGAAACACCGTTTTGCTTGTTTTTGTGAAGGCAGTTTCCAGATGTGATAAGTTTTCATAAATACCGGCAAATCAAATTTTGAAACGGATACTCCTTTATGACTGTTATGGCGAACATCCCACTTTATGAGTTCTACGGGTGCGCCGAAACAATGGCGCACCTTGATTAGCGAGTGCCCTCGTTTATATACGTGCAAAGAGCAGCGCTCTCAGCCATGCTAGACGAGCTGGACAAGCGCTCACTCACGGAAAGTAAAATTCTTGGACACTGCCCTAAAGGCTATCGGCGCGAGCCGCTGTAAAAGCGCTGCTGCGTTGCTTAAGAGTTACAAACTATGTGACAAATTACGTCCGGGCGTAGTGATATTGAATGTATCAGTGGGTTGTTGACACCGTATATGACTATGTACCTCCTTCGCAGAGTGTGTGAAGGCGTCCACAGAGACAGTTCTGTGTTGCTTTTTCTTTTCATCATTTTCTCTAATCTTTTGTGATCCTTTCCGCCTTCATGTTACATGGTTGCCAACCGTAGATATCCTGATTAAGCACTCTGTCTTTATTTTCCTTTTACCTCTATGTCGAATGACAGACTGTGCCATAAGGTCTACTATTGAACAGGAAACTCGCACACAAATAAACGAAATAAATGGAAAACCAAGGGAAGCTAGTGTAAACTGACATTGACTTTTTTCAGAATATTATGGGAAGCATCCACCTGCGATCATACAAGTATGTTTGGCGCACTTTAGGGGAGTATGCTGTCAGTGTAAAGTTAGTGCCAGAACGTTAGCTAAAACAAATGACCTTAAGCAGAAACAATCCTTCAATCACAAATGGTATTCGCTGTACCAAAATTAGTGTTCATGTCAAAATAAAAAAAGTCAGAGCCCGTCCACTCTGTGAAGAGGGAAGTCCAGTGAAGCTGGCGCTCTGGTGGGATTTGCTATGTTGTGGTTTAGCTATAATGGGGATTTGCTATATTGCATTTGGCTACAAAATGGTAAACGACCCCTTCGCTGGGGTCGGTATCAATGGTACCTTGTATTAATGGTCGCTGGTATCAACGGGGTATTTTTAACACTTAGACGATGGCTATGCAATTCACTGCTATGAAAGAACTGGCTCGGCATGCACGGGCGACAGCGTTCCTAACACATTGCGGGGGATGGGATGCGTCGGCGTCCGCGGGCGACGGTGTTCCTACCGCGTTCCTCACGCTTTTCTATGACGTTCCCAGACAGGAGTCCTTGACCAAAGCTCCGTATATACAACCAAAGCTAACGCGAAGTCCTCTCACACCCCTTTCCTCCGTTGACCTACTTTTGTTTGTACACCGCCATTGATTGGCGCGCCTCACGCTATCCTCCTACCACACGAATATTCGACGGCATGACTTACGTCAACCTCCCCCCCCCGCTACGCTTTTCATCTGCACCCTATCACAGCATTGTCAAAGGTTGAGCTCTTCTTTTGCTCTGCTCCCCTTCTATCTAGGTCACGTGGCTTCGCTGTAAAAATAATTTGTGGAAGCACCACAAATGTGTGGAACGCAGAAACTGCAATTCTTATTGGCAACTTGGATAGAACTTCTAAAGCACCGATAAGATCAACGTTCGTAAAAATGCGCTAGCATCCATTATGATGTAACCCAAGTGATGCTTAAAAATATTTATATATAATGACTTGAAGTAACATGGTATCTTCGACAAATCGTACCCACGCGCACACGGGTGATTTGTCGAGGAGGCCATTAGTGACTTTAATTATGTAGTACTTTCTGGTCTCCAGCGTACAAATGTCATCATTGACTCATTTTCAATCATCTCATAAAAACCACAAGGCTAAACATTACGCCGTGCCGTGCTTCACATATTTTTGTTTTAAATTGTGCGATATCTCTTAAGAAGTAACACGGACGTTGCCTCGTTCCGTACTCACTTGTATGTACTTGAATTCACGTGCACTTCGACAATGCTCGGATGCAAGCATAGGTATGGTTGTACTGGCTTATTATTTTTGGTGTAGTATGATACATTGAGCTCCCGTGAGAATATTTATTGCATTATCAAGAACTTTCGTCATAAATAAATTAGATTACCCGAGCGCTTTCGACAAGTTGTACAACTGACGCGGATTCCTCCATGGCATCACTTTAATACAAGGTGCCCCACGACAGCTGCTCACGGACCCTGGTCGTACCTTCCTCTGCCAAGTCATCTCCGACTTCTTGCAGTCTTACTCTACCAAGCACAAGCTCACCACCTCATAGCATCTTCATACCAACGACCTGAATGAGTGTCTGAGCCGGACTCTCACCCATATGCTAAGTACATTTCGCCAGACCACCTTGCCTGGGACATTGCACTACCCTACTTCACGTTCGCTTACATTTCTTCACGCCACGAAACTGCCGACTATTCGTCGTTTTAGCTGTTGTTCGGCCGCGACCCTGCATTGCCCTTGGGCGCTTCACTTCCCTCTGCTAGTGCCTCGAGTAGCGAGTATGCCCCGCGACGCCCATGCCCATGCCGGCCACGCGAGGCACCTTGCCCGTACTCGTCTGTTGGCATCCACAAAAAAATCGAAAGCGCGTTTCAATCAGCGGCACCATGACCTACACTTTTCACCAGGTTGCCATGTGCTACTTTGGTCCCGTTCCCCTCTAGCGGGGATAACATTCTGCTCATCTGACCCGCACAACACTGTTTTGGAAAGAGGCACCCTTTTACGTGGAACACTGACCCGAACAAGCTGCATCAATTGGGAGCAGGATTTCAGAAAAAAAAGTTACTCCTAATTTATGTTAAACGCCCAGTGCAGACATAAACCAAATACAAGATTGTTCCAGACATTATTTTAATTATTTTGCTGCAATCGGTGTTCTCTATATATTATGTTGTCTAGAAGACATGCTGTTTTTAAGTAGAAGGAACCCTTTGAAAATAGTTCCTCTCATAAGCTGACACTTGCACACAACCCGAATAAGAAATATTGTAAACACTAGATCTCCACTAATGGCAGGGAGCTCTCCATCAGCCGATGAGATAAAATACATGTATGAAGAATAATGGTAAATAGTCTCGCGGCAATCTGCTGTGCTAGTGGAGACAGTGGGAGCATTCGTGCAAACGTTAACACGATCTCAAAACCTTGCTTACAGGATTAGCAGTATTGTCTACTGGGTTGCTAAGTATTTCATTTGAGATTTGTAAAGGCAGGAATAATTAAAAGCGCTCAAAATTAGAAAGGACGCAACAGCGCACTCCAAGCGTGACTAGTGTTTGATCAATTAAAGGGAAACTGAGACATCCACCCAAATGTAGCAATTGCTACAATGGAAACCCAACCGGGTTCCTCGAAAGAAAGCCTCGCAGTTGAAGAAAAATTCGTCCTGGTCCGGGACTCGAACCCGGGACCACCGCCTTTCCGGGGCAGCCGCTCTACCATCTGAGCTAACCAGGTGGCTAGCAGATGGCAGGGCGAAGTCGAATTTGTCGACAACTCGAAGCAAAGGCAGGTGTATGACGTAATAGTTCAGCGGAAATCCGCTAGGTGGAGATAAGTAATTAAAGGTAGAGCGGCTGCCCCGGAAAGGCGGTGGTCCCGGGTTCGAGTCCCGGACCAGGACGAATTTTTCTTCAACTGCGAGGCTTTCTTTCGAGGAACCCGGTTGGGTTTCCATTGTAGCAATTGCTACATTTGGGTGGATGTCTCAGTTTCACCTTTAATTACCTAGTGTTTGATCGTACTACAAGCGTGTAGCATGGCGGTAAAGTTGGATGCTGGGCAACGATCACATCGCCATATGCTGAATGCGCTTAAGCTCCAGGAATGGAAACAGGACGGTTCACGGGATAGTGGCCGAGTTGTATAATGTGGATCAATAAAGCATCGGCAGGAATGTACATATTAATGTAGTGTTAAAAGAGGTTATCATAGGCGCCTGTGGTAAATTACTGTTGAAACAAGCTATGTGACTGGTTCCGGCCACAAACACTGGTGTTTTGATTCAAGCTGTTTGCCATGTAATTGCTGCTGAAGGTAGTAGACTTGAAATTAAAAGTGGAAATTCAATTCGCCTGCTGGTTGCATCTTCCTAATGCGAAGAGAACTATTGGCCCTTTTTAGGGGTTCTCACGAGGTGTTCTTATGGGGCTAGTTTGAGTGCTATTGGTGCCATTGGAAATCAGGTAATGTGCGAAGTACTACCGCCGGTGCAATTAATACAACCCGTAGATTATCTCCGCTTGATCAAGGTCTTCTTCAAAGGACTGCTGTCAAGTCTTTACGGTGACTCGGAGCGCCAGAAAACGTCCGTATTTTGTTAGCCATCCTGAATACGTCATTTTGGGCTGCACACGTTATCGAGTGTACGAGTACACTATGCTCCGAGACAGTGCTCCAAGTGCCAGCGTTTCGGAGATGTTGCTGGTGTTTGCAAGTTACAAGCATGGCGCCCACGCTGCGGCGGCAAACACGACCAATCCACCTGTGGAAATGAAGAGCCACAGTGCCCCAACTGTGGAAAAAGCATGAATACACGTCTGGTCGCTGTGCTATTTGACGTGAAGAGAAACAAATAAACAATTACAAGATAAAAAAACAACGTTGAGTACCAATCGGCGAGGGCTGCAGTACGCAAGTAAAAGAAAACTCGAGGCAGTGGCGAAGCAAGGACGCTTGCAGCCGGCAAACGTACACCTAAAAAGGCGGTTATAACCAACTCCTATCCCGCACAAATTGAAGATACAAATGAGTTCCCGTCTCTACCAACTCACTTACCAGCGAAAACTCCTCCTGTGCGAGCTGCTCGCGCTCGACAAGACCACAAAACACATAATCATTGCTATCTGCGCTTCTCGACGTTGCTCGCGGCTTCCTCGCCCTAATGTCCTCTCCGGTGGCTAATGCCATCCTGATGCTGCTTAACTCCCTTTCTACCGTTCTGGCAAAACGGCACTGACGTCCCAACCACACTGACTGAAGAACATATGAAACAAGGCAACCATATTTCAATGCAATTCCTGCAGCCTCCGCTGTCGACTCTCCGACTATAACCAATTTGTTTACAAGCACCGCTTTCCGGTGATCGCCATCTCCTAGTCCCGAGAGCGCCCGGCATTCGCCTTTCTACATATACCATCACACTTGCACTGGACCGCAACGGATACCAGAAAAGTTCTCTTGGCTGTTTGCAATCATATAAGTTCCAATGATCATGCTATATTAGCCGATGCATCCCACGAGTATCAAAGCGAAGTGTGACAATTAACCTGGCCATTACGGTGATTACGGTATGCGTACAAACTCGGGCTACATTTGATGTGGATAGGTTGCAGGACATAATACTATTGATGGAACACCTTAATCGCAGATAATAACTGGGGACTTCAACGCACATCACCCCGCTTGGGGCGGTAGGAGGTCTTCAGTCCACGGTCGACGCCTTTTCCATTTAGCACATCAAAATAGGCTGGCAATTCCTAACAATGGGCAGCTAACCTTGTACAAGCAATACAGATCCAGCAGGCTCGATGTCAGCATGATCTCCTCGCACCTCATGTCTACAGTGACCTGGTTGTCAGATATCAAAAGTCATGGCAGTCACCACGTACCAACTTGCATCTCTTTGGGCTTTCCCTACACAGTACACACAACGAAGCGCAGTTCGTTGAACTAACTATAGAACTAGCTATAGAACTAACTATAGAGTGCACAAAGCAATACGTTTATCTAGATCAATTACTCACAGGGGACCCTGATTACGGGAAGGAAATTTACATGAGAATAAAATTGGGGTTGGAGTGCATACAGCAGGCATTACCAAATCGCGACTGGGAGCTTACCACTGTCGTTGAAAAGAAAAGTGTACAATCACTGCATTCTAGCGGTGCTAACATATGGGGCAGAAACTTTGATGTTAACAAAGAATCTCGAGAACAAGTAGGACCGCACAAAGAGCGGTGGAACGAAAAATGCTTGGCCTAACCTTAAGAGACAGGAAGAGAGCGGTGTGGATCAGAGAACAAACGGGGATAGCCGATATTCTAGTTGACATTAAGAGGAAGAAAATGGAGCTGGGCAGGCCATGTAATGCGTAGAATGGATAACCGGTGGACCATTAGAGTTACAGAATGGATACCAAGAGAAGGGAAGCGCAGTCGAGGACGGCAGAAAACTAGGTGGTTAGGAAATTTGCAGGCGCAAGTTGGAATCAGCGCAAAACAGGGGTAATTGGAGATCACAGGGAGGGGCCTTCGTCCTGCAGTGGAAATAAATATACGCTGATGATGATGATATCATGATTATCACCCAGCACCTGGAGTAGCATGTCAGGCGAACAGCCAAACTAACTCCAGCATATCATTAAAGCTTGGACCTATCTGTCTATCTTGCATGACCTAGTTACTGACTGCACAGGCAGCCCACAAACAAACACTGATTACAGTAAGAGTTTACTTTCACTGGCTTAGTAACGAAAAAGTGGGGAGAACTTAATAGGCTGACTACCTAAGTATGAGGAAAACCGGAACACGTCACTTATGAAGCCTGTACTGCAGCCGCACTTCTTTCTCGCTCTTCCCTCTATGCACACTGGTCACTGTGGCGGCGAAGCTTCCGAAGTCCGCGCTTACCCAGTGCTTCATTCAGGGTCTTTGGAGAGTGACACATACCCTTGTGGTACACGCTCATACGTACTACGCACATTTTAAGCAGCACTAGCCTTGGGATCGACCCCCATTTTAAACTGCCTTACCTTCGGACCACGTTTTCGGCGAGACAGCTAGATAGCGAAAATAAAAAAAAATGGTCTCACAATGACAAGGTTGCTTTTCGCTGTATTATTATCAAAAGATTTTTTATTGCGATAGCAATTATATGGACACTTGAACCGGATTTCTGCCGTCGCCGTCGCCGTGAGGTTCCGTATAAAGTCCAAGGGCGATAAAATTGTCGCCGCGCACCGTATGCCCTAGCGAAAGCGCGCGGGGGATGCGTGCTATCACGGAGAGCGAACGCACGGCGGAAAGCAAACGTGACCGTCGCGCGGAAGGCCGTGGGGGTATGGGAGGGAGGGAAGCGGGGCGACGCTGTGCTCCGGCACCAAAGGCGTATCTTGCAACCGGGCGTAAGGGGAACTTGCGACTATCTCCCACGCGAAAGCAAGAAAGCGGGAAGGCAGCGCGGGACAACTGCGCTCGTACTTTGCCCGCGGCTGTGGCGGTCGCCCGCACTGTTTGTTATCTCCACACTGCTCTGACCTTTGTACGCGCTGTGCATTCGCCGCTCAGTTTCCGTTGAAGCAATAGACCGCACGAACCTTCGCCCGCTGCGGCAGCTGCGCTTGCTGCCAGCGTTTTGACAGTCGTTAGTCTGCGGTCATTCAGTGTGATCTATTCATGTTTGTTTGTGCGCGCTGACACCACGCTTGTTAATTCAGTTAGTAAGCGAATGTATCCTAGTTCATGCAGCCGATAAAACTACTATCCCTACTCCGAATAGCTGTCTACTAATTTGATATCGCAATTGATGCTTCGCCTTTCGGGCGAAACTGCGATATTTTTTTTCGTGGTAAATCTGTAAAACGAAAACACTCACTTTGGCTAGTCCTGCACTGCGAAAAGTTCCGATACCATACTAAACAGAAAGAATAAATTATACAGGGTGTTTTCCTTAACTTGGGCCGAGCTTTAAAATGTGCAAATGCTACGTAGCTGGACAGAACCAAGGTGATGCTGTTTGCCGTCGCTTGGAGATACTCAGATTATTTTTGCATTCCGCCTGATTAGATAGTTAGTCTTAATGACTCTATTTCTCAAGTACTTCATTAGATGAAAAGTGTCAATGAGGAAATTGTAGAGCAACATGAAAAGCTCCCGATACAGGTTTCTGTTGCTCAATACGTGAACGTGTTTTTCCGAACGTGAAAGATGCCCGCGAATACGACAATTTTGCGTGTATTCGCGGGATTCTTTCACGCTTGGAAAAATACTTTTATGTAGCACGTACTGAGCACCAGAAAGCTGTATCGAGAGTTTCTCATGCTGCTCTACAATTTTCTCATGGACATTTTATTCTGATTATAACAATTAAAAGATGAATAAATAATTACGATTAATTATCAGATTAGGCGGAATGGAAAAATAATCTGAGTATGTCCAAGCGACGGCAAACAACACTACCTTGGGCCTCTCTACCTGCGTAGCATTTGCATATTTTTTAAGTTTAGCCGATGTTAAGTGAAACACCCTGCACATACAGCCAAAGCTGTTTAAGGGCTTCCATCTCGAAGAAACCGGATTAACAGAGAAGAAACAATAAGGCGAGTATTCTTACTTTCATAAGTCTTCGTGGCCACTCAGGACGAAACATGTTTGGAGAGCCAGCTAGAAGAGGGATAAAAATGAATACTAGTGCACGTCGCATCGGTCTCTGGTAATTTGTAGAAGCCTTAAAGCAACGGGCTTGTGCATACACTTCGAACTGCGTCGAGACGCGTTGAGAACCTAGATATAGATGCTGATATCACAGGCTTCCGAGAACGAGAGCGAGGGTGACGCGGCCGTGGCGATGCCCTCTCCGCTGACGCTATATCTGGCGCGCTACTCCGACAGCAGGTGTTTCCTTTTGCGCGCTCTGCTCCGTCGAGGCACGCTCGGGCCGTGGCTTCGACGCCGGTGGGAATTTAGGTGCCGTTTCAATGCTACGGGCGCGGGCTGTTTCGCTCAATGAGTCATTTGACGCTTTCGCATGAAAACTCAATAAAAACACCCGCAGTAAAACTCGAAAACATTACTGGCACCGCGAAACTTGAAGGACCACTCAGCGGCGTTCAATCGGACATTCATCATCTCACATTCACAGTTCATAAGTGATTAGATGTCTTTGGAAGTTTAGCTATAAGACTGGTGGCATGGTGAACACCCTGAAAATTCCACTCTATGCTTGTTTTTCTCTCAAACGACACAACAAAAATTTTACTTCTAAGAAAATTGCTGCAGTACCCATCTCACGATGATTGTGGGCGGTAATGCGTTAGCGTTCAATCAACATAGCACATATTGCCACCGTTCGGAACGAGTAATGTACGAGGCGTTCCCTAAGAATACATGGCGCCATCTGGAGCCGCCACCCCGAAGCTTGCACGTGGCCTCCGAAATGCATGGTGAGCATGCGCTCATAAACGCATCGCGGGGCCGCCGGTCTCTCGCACTTCTTTCTGGACGTGGTGTGCCATCTAATAGCGCTGCCGAGCAGCCCGCGCATGCAATCTTAGATTCGTTGCTTGCCATTGCGTGCGAAAGCTTCGAGTTCTTCCCTCTCTGGCGGCACGCTCAAAGGAACACACTCAGTGACTAAAGCTCGTGAGAGATTCATTGAAAAGTGCCACAAAGCCAGAACATTTGCGGCGCTGCTTGCTAAAGCATAGGCCTGCTGACTAAAACAGCCCAGTACAAGAGAAATTCGAATGGTTTATAATGTTATGTTGCTCAGTTTTTGAAACGCGATACTCGGACTGCATGATAGCGGGCACTTCTTAGATCATCTGTGAGCGATGGGGCATCGCTGTGGGTGCAATATGCAGCCACAATGCAACACAAATGCTCTTGTTTTCATGTAATACAAAATAGGAGACGCAGGACGGCTTGGCAGCACGTGCCGTTGGAGGCGCATGAAAGGGTTGGCAGCAGCGAGCTTGGAGTATCATGTTTCAGTGACTGAGCACTGTACTTTCAGTTCGTCGAAATCGCCAATCGCGAAACAGGCTGGTGAAAATGCACCCGGGCTTCTATGCTCCTGCACTGTTGCTACTCCATGCGGCTTTCCACTGCAGACGCTGCGCCGTCTGTCTGAGTCGCCGTAAAGTCCGCACTCAGCGCGGGGTAATGCTGAAGAGCATCGGATAAATAAAAAAACAGAGGTCAGCTAATCTTTTTGTCATTATAGAACAATACATTCGCAGTGTGAATTACTTAGTTACCGAAGTCGGGATCAAATACATTATATCAAGAGCGGTCCACACCTACTGACACACACCAAGAGACCCATGTTGGTATCAAAGTGGCTCGTTTATTAGCAGCATATTGAGTGGCACATATCGTGTTTGAATCGTGTTCATATCTTGACCCTATCCAACTGCCTAGTTCCGCGTCCCCGACGACCAATGTTTGCGTGAAAGAGTTTTGCTCAAGCGCTGCACATAGGCGCACATCGCCACATACTTTTATTCTTTATTCTTTATTCAAGAATTACCCCGCATTGCCCGAAGGCGGTATAGCAGGGGGGTTACTTAGTGACCAATGTTGGTCCGATCATTGGATTCGAACACGGTTCGATCATTACAGGAGCGCGATGCACTACCAATACCGTATTGTAACAATACTGACTACCAAAAGAGCGTACATTGTGTACCAAAAATGTAATATTGCAGTTTTTTTTCCCCGTGCACTTTTTTCACGAGAAGCTCGTCATGGACTTTTCCATATTCTGGCCGTTATATAGCCACGTTACCGTACATGGCAACAACTATTCAGTAGTCTAAAAGAAGCATTGGGTTTTAATTCGACAACTTCACGGACAGCGGGTTCTCATAGTCGTCGATACACAGTTCATTACGTCATCGTCATTCACGGCAGAAGCAGCAAAACCACAAAACAGCTAGCCATTGTTCACGTGGCATCAGCCCCCTACACTAAGCATCGTCCCGATGCTTCAGACGCAAAAGTACACCAAAAGAAAAAAATAATAAACAATGTTTTACTCTTCGCAGTTGGCAGCTGGTTGAAAGAGAACAAGTGGAATTTCTGGGTACCTCTGTCTTTTGAAGACAGCGTCGAAAGGTCAACGCTGACGTTTTTATCCTTCACTCTGTATGTGTTAGTTTTGCTGAACTTCTCCGTGCACATTCAATTGTGATAAAGTTAATAATAATTAGTGCGCAACGAGTACTTTCAGCAAGTTTAAGCTGAACTTTGAGAAGTTGTTTTTGATACCTGTATATAACAGCTCCATTTTATACTCCACTGTACTATACTCAACTGTATATAACAGTGCCATTTTACTTTTAAACACTAAAACTGCTATTATCAAAACAATCTAACTCCAACAGATAACATCGCTAAGAAATGCACTAGGACAATGTTTTCTGTAAATCTAAATTTATAGGCACGTATAACTGTCCTGCAACACCGAGGTAACTTCCAGTGTGTTCAACATCTAAAATTTGCATACTGAAGCGCTTGGTTACAAATTCCCTACAGCTTACCCATAGCACCTAATTTTGCACCACATGTCGCCAACCCACGTTAATAGATTAATTGAATAATTGCCTGATATATATATATATATATATATATATATATATATAATGTTAGCGAAAATAGAATCAGATCAGATGATATATGAAGGGGAGCGTAAGAGAGAAATTACCCTCTGGGAGTGTGAAACGCTGAATAAACATTGCTTTCATGCTGTCTACAGCGACATTAGGAGAGTAGCACCACCTGCTTTTTCTCTCGTCCCTTTTATTGCGATAGTAATTATATGGACACTCCAAAGCAGATTTCTGCCGTCGGCGTCGCCGTCGCCGTTGCCGTCGCCGTCGCCGTGAGGTTCCATATGACGTCAATGGAGATGAAATCGTCGCCGCGCGCCGCCGAACGCTGTATGTGCGAGTGAAAGGGCGCGAGGGACGCGCGCTTTCACGGGGAGTGAACGCAGGGCGGAGAACAAACGCGCGTTCTGTGCCGTGCTCCATTAAGGGCTGCAGAAGTAGGCGTCTCTTTCCTCCTTTACAATCACCATATATGTAGAGCAAACGCGCCTTCTTCTGACGCACGAAAGGCCGCGGGGGGGTCAGGGAAGGGAGGCGACGTTTAGCTGCGGCACCAAGTGCCTATTTATATCAGAGGCTCCGGCAACAGTCACCAACGCCGCACGCGGGCAAAACGCCGACGGCGTCGACAACAGTGCTGTGTGTTGCCGGTGCTGCTGCATGTCCAAGTTTGTACAGCGGATAAAACTACTATCCTTACTCCGTATAGCTCTCTACTAAGTTGCTATCGCAATTGATGCTTCGCCTTTCGGGTGAAACTGCGACAACTTTTTTTTAGTGCAGCTACTTTTAGCGTACGTTTCACGGAAACATATTCGTGTTGATGCTAGCTGTTTGTGAGCTTGCATGTTTAGCAAACGCTCACATACTCAAATGTGTCTTAAAATGGCACACCTAGGCATGATTTGTGACTCCGAGATGTTTACAATTTACTCGTTATTCCACTGCGGCTTTATATACTATTCAGTATTATATTTACCTGGTGTCGGGCTTGCGATGATCACTATTCAGTATCAGACACATACGCTGTAATTTGCTTGCTGCTTTAGTTGATGTACAAGGCACCTCTACAGTTTATAGGTGAATAACGCATCCTAAAAAAACTGCTACCGTTATGCACAATATGCAGTCATTGTGCACGTTATGCCACACGATGACCGTGATTTTGCTCTGTCACCGAACACATATATCGATGCATAAGCTGGTAACAACCTTGTCACCACACGCACATTTCGAAACGCCATTGCTAAATATTGTGCCACCAATAATACGCTTATTATTTGGTTACACATGGACGAAAAATATAAAAGCCGGAGGAATTGTGCATGCACAACCAGTAAGTTCTAGCATCGTAAAACTCCTCAATAAAGCTTTGATGCAGCACGCTATTATCTTCCAGGGAAGCAGCCTGCATGTCAAGTGTTTGCCACACACTGGCACTTCGCGAAGAAGTCTTTTCTACAATATTGCGGCTCGAAATGGCATATATGGAGAAAATTAGAAACGTACAGAAGCGGACTTTTGACGATGTTGTTGACGTGACACTATATATATTGAAATATATTGTGTCTGTGCATGGTGTTCTCAGCGGAAATTGAGGAAAAATACGTGAGGTATTCGCCGCTGGTGCTTCTAATGCGCTTGTCTTCCTATGGTCAGGATTTGCCGAAATAAAGCGAAAGTATAAATTAAAATTCAGAGGCCTTCCCCGGTCGAGAAAACCGGGGTAAGCGAAGCTTGGTGGCAAGATGACACTCGCAGGCATTCCGCTTCGTTTGCCCTGAACTCAGGGCCGGCGGGTCTTCGCTGACGTTTGGTCTGAATATTGCGCTCCCGCAACTCGGGGTCCGCGGCTCTTCCCTGACGTTTCGCCTGGCCTTCGGGAGCCCTCACGCTTGAATTGGAGAAGCTTCGGTTACCCCCATTTTCTCGACAGGGGAAGGGCTGGTGCTTTTGTCTCTATGGGTCCCCCGTGTGGCAAGAGTAATTCAAGGGCGCGTTACAGGTCTCCGAGCCCACTGGGCTATGTGTCATTGAACTTGGACCCATTCTGCACTATCACCAGGATAGGCCCACCTTTCAGCGTGACACCATCACTACCGCCGACACTTGTTCACTCCGCCCCCCGGGAAAGCTCCGGAGGGGGCTCGAGCCCCGGAGCCCCGAGCCCCAGAGCTCGAGCCCCCCTCCCGTAGTCGGCGCCTATGAACACTGGGTTGGGTTTTCGTAGCACAGTAGACACCAAGTACTGTGTTCATACGGAGTAAGCGCCGAATGTGCATTCTGAGATTCTGACGAGGAATTTATTACATGTTTGATCTTTATTTTTTCCATTATATACAAACTTCTTTATAACAGAATGAAAAGAAACGTGGAAAGGAGACGTTTTCAATGGAAGCTGTATCCAGCGTGTTGCGTTTTCAAATCTACTCAATTATAGGTGCTCTTTTATCACCGTTCCGTAAGTCTAATGGCACCCACGTGTATGAGCTTGCTTTCGTTATAGCGATCCCGAAAAATATTAATTGACTAGGTAGCAAATACATTGCACCGGATATCCGGAGAGCTGAAGTTCAAGAAGTGTATATATGTGAGCCTACCCTCCCTAAGGGAGCAAAATGGCTGCTTTCATTGATGTTATGTAGTAATTCCCAAAGCTGCAAAGAATATGGGAGCAAATAAATAATTGGGTTCTTTGTTATAGAATGTCAACATCTTGCGTTTTGGAAGCATGTCGTGGCTTGTACGCACGTGTGCTGTTCTTTTTTGCTTCCGTTTACTAACACCGGTCAGCATATTTATTCCAGTGTTTCCAAATGTTTTGGAGAAAAACCAGTGTTTTTTCATGCTCTGTTCCCCGCCTTCGGAATTTCAGGAAATGTTCCATCACCACGTAGGTGCCATTTGTACAGGGCTTAAGCTCCAATTGCTTCCGCCCACGCAAGCAATTGCCCACGCAAATCGCCTATGCTGCCGTACCGTCAGCGATATTATATGTTGAAACAATTTGCCTGCTTGATAGCAGCTCCAAGGAAATGACTTTTTCGATAAGCGCAATGTTTCGAAATAGTATACGGTTTTACGTGTTGCCAGTGAATTATGAAGTGCTGAGCATGCACAACCGCTGGTATTGATTTGAATTTAGCCACAGGGTCTTCATGTTATTGCCCTGTAGATCCGCATTCACGTAGAAAGGTTCGGTATTGAAGCTTAAAAACTTGATGCATTTGTGCTGCACTGGGAGGCACCTGCGAAAGTTGAAGGCGTACATGGCGAGTTCCGAGTAAAAATGTGCAAAATCTGCAAGTCACGCGCTCCAGGCAATACAGTGGGGCTCTGAGCGTCGCAGGTCAGCTACCTGGCTGAAAGTGAACGCGTCGTGTGCGACCTTCTGTATGCTGGCGATGGCAACCTCCTTGCACGGCGCTGACATTCTTGCGAGCCGCGCATTGACAATGGAAGTGACGGCGCCTTCTTCTGGGGAGGGGATACTTAGTTCAATCTTAAGGTGTACTAACACGCTAAGTGACCTTGCACAAATTTAAATCTCAGCGTTGCTGAGATTTAATTAGCTTATTGTAATAATATCTATCTCGAGAAGTGCTGCCCTAATTATCAAAGTGTCAATGAGAAAATCGTAGAGCAACATGAAGAACTACCAATACAGCTTTCTGTTGCTCAATACGTGCCACATAAATGTGTTTTACCGAGTCTTAAAGGAGCCCGCGAATGCACGCAGAATTGCCGCGCGACTGGTCGCTCGAGGCACTTTGCGTGTAATCGCCGGCTTCTTTCGCGCTCGGAAAAACACTTTTATGTAGCACGTACTGAGCAACCGAAAGCGGTATAAGGAGTTTTTTATGTTGCTCTACAATTTTCTCATTGACACTTTGATAATTAGGGCAGTACTTCTCGAGTTAGATAATTCTTTACAGTTAGCTAATTAAATCTCGAGCAACGAAAAAATGACTGGCGGCTACTCGACTGTACTGGAAACAATAACGCACACGGTTTGCTTCGCGTAACGCCCTTCCTCTTTTTTTAAATCGTGCTGCGTGATAGCTGGGACACCCTGTATATATGTATATATATAGATGAGAGCGAGAGAAAGTCAGAGCGTCTGCGGCGTCCCCCCTCCTCCCCCCCCCCCCCCTTCGAGGAATAGTTGGTACGCCAACCAGTAATGTTATCATTCCTACGAGGATATGGCAATGACAATGGCAGCCTTTGGGACTGTTTGCTCAAACGCGATTTTAAACTTTGTTACATGCCCGGTATTCCGCTTACATGGTTATTTCTGATAGCATCTCTTTTCTCGACCGAGGCTTCCTGACTGGATTTAATGGTCGTGCGTTTCCTTGTTCGCTTCCTCGTGACGACCTCTATAATTCTTGGCTCCCTTAACTACGCCGCAGATGCAAGCCTTGCCGACATACGACTACAGAACGCGCGCGTGATGCTGTTTCTGCTGCCATTTCAGAGGTAAATAGAAAATTCCGTATTCTCTCAGAGATTGATTTGACGAATATGTGGTTATAGATTTAAGTGGCCTAGCCTACCGGTTATTGTAAGTAAACTAGTTGTTGAGCCCAATTTATCCTAAACATTTTGAACATGCACTGTTGTTTACTTTGTGGGCAATACATTATTCGCTTTCCTTTAGGCATGCGCAAACTTCTGCGTTTGGCAAGCTTATGTAGCGACTTGAATGAGTAGCCTGCGACGAGGCATTGGCTTTCTTGTTCAGATAGTAAGGTGGCGGTTTCTTTAGCCGGCCATGGTTGTCGCTTTTCTATATAGTGCGTAATGGAAAAACGCTCATGCGATTTGGGTGTACATTACAGATCAGATGTTGGATCAGATGTTAGATCAGAATCGTTAGATCAGATGATCAAACCACGACGGCGTTCCCCACGCGCTATTGTTGCATTGTGATAAGAAACGACTTGAATAACATCAGGCATTGCCTAATAAGAATTATAGTTTTTGTCATCTTGGACGCAGAAGACAAACGCTGGCCTAACGAAATTCACGTACAGAAATATGGACCTCACAATGGAACACGATACGCTGCCCCCGTATGTTCTATATCATGCCAATGATGCTTCGGTCACGTCGGTCCATGACGAGGCAGCGCTGTTAAAGACACCACCGAAAAGGGCATGGACGTACAGGTGCACAGCGATGGGATTGCTGAAAGTTGCTGTTACAGTTCTCCTGCTCACAACAGTGGCTTCCGTATTGTCATTGTTTCTGCAACGAGGAGAGGTAAGCAAGTCTTAATTTTTTCATCATTCTAGACTCTCTTCTATATTTTACCACAGCTGGGTATTAGTATCTGAGACACTATTAGCTATGCAATTCAACGATGTCTGCGCAAAAAAAAAATTTTTCCAGAATTTCTCCTGAAAGCTGCAGAAGTGTACCTCTATAGGTTCTAAATGCAGCCAACTGCTTATAGATGACTCCATACAGTAAAAACTGCCAGAAATTTCAAATTACCATCTATGCTTCTTGTAATTAAAACATACAAATATTCTCGGGCATATTTTTGTATGTATGTCACGTTTTCTTTTTTTCTCATTATTTTTCATAGTTCGTTTCTGTAACGTACCTGTAGACGCAGTTTGCTTTGGACTAGAATCTAGTCTTAGGGCTATTATTCGGTTCAAATATTTGGGTGTGTAAGACAACTTTAATATTAGGTGCGCATTTTTTATGTTCAGATAATAAAGCTGAATAATTGATTGATTAAAAAGGATTTAAGGAATTGAAGGTACATGCGACGTTATCACTTGTGGAAATGTCTCACAGAAGGCCTTGTGATTCTGGTGTAACTGAGCACTCCTGTGCACAAGAAGTGCATACACAGCACGTGCATAACACAGTTTAGAAGCAGATGACAGATCTCGCCCATTGTGAGAATTGACTTAGTCGAATCCTTTATGAGATGCCATGGCAAAACGGCGGACACCAATGATGAAACCGCAGCTGCTCTCGGCCGACAAAGGCGCCGGACAACTTGTTAGTAGTGGATATGAGTTGCGATGGCTATAAAGGAGGGATTAAACTACTATTCCGGGGTGGTATTCTCAAGAGGTCATGGACTGTGATATATGATCTTCGAGAGATCTTGTTTGTCGCTACCTCGAACTCGTTGATTTAGAAGGGCCGCGATTTTGTAGCGAGGCATTATGACTTATTCTACTCTAGTCATATCATCCACCGCTCACGGCCGGCGGATCCCGTTGATATGCGAGCGGACCGTCGCTCCAACCACTGACAAAGCGCGATAAGCGCGAAAAGGCATTATTACTTTAAAGGCATCGCTACAAAATACCGGCCAAGGACCACTGTATTTATGGCACAGCGCCAGGAACGCTCTCCGATGGAACCGCATGATGCGCTTGTCGTGATCGAGCACGAAACGCGGCTGCAGTGGTGTAAGATATTGACACGTGTGCTTCTTTATCCTTTCGGAGGCCTGCCATTAGAGCTGTATATTCAAATGCCCCGCCATTCGACTTCATGGGCGTTCCGAGTTTTCAGCGCGAAAAGCGATGCCGGAAAAGATCAGCCGTACGGGTGTCGAAATCGCATCGCTGCACAGAACATACTTTCTTAGGAGGCCGACGAACACTTTGGGCGTAGATTGCGTTGAGTGCTCGTCCTTTCGTCGGACACCAAGCCCGTCGGCCAGTGCTGTTGCGCGAAAACAACTAAGTAAACAAGTATCTGACGGTCGCTACTATTACTTTTGACTGCACAGGTTAAGAAACAATAAAACTACCCGCGTCACCTAATTCAGGCAAACGTCGACATGCAACACAACACATGTGAGGGGGGCGTATTGTAACAGGTGAAATTTACGAGCGCGCCTTTCCACGCACTCCAAGAGTTGCATGGCATTGCAAGTGATAGCGGCGTCAACGCCCACCGCTATCGATGGGCGCTCTCACGGTGGGCCCTGAAAAAAGGTTCACCGGTGACAGCTTTTCACCGGCCTACAAACATTAAACGTTATCAACTCGGCACAGGACGCATCTCCATGTATCGGAAGCTTCCCTAACGTTAACGATGCTTCTATCCGTTGTCTGTTGTCACCGATGCTCATGTACTCTGAGTGCATGAGCGACGCGAATTTTCTAGTACTTTCTGGAAGACACGCGGGCACTAGGGATTACTCTGGAACCTTCTATGACTCATGTAAAAAAGCCGACCTGTTTCGCCGCTGCTCAGATTTCGACGATCGCCGACTGTGTTCGCCGCTGTCGTTGTGCTTCGAGTTTAACTTTCTTTTCTCGGCACAGGTTCGCCCAATAAAAAAATCGGTTTCGTCATTCACGGTTTTGCGACTGTTTTCTTCACCGTCACTACTACGTGACAATATGACGGTAAGCAACCTCGCCGCGACCACTTCGCGTGGAAGCGAGGCTGCGTTTCTGGTAAGGGTGAGGCTTCACGCTTAAGGCGGCTCTCCACAGCTAGCCAGGTGGCGAAATATCTTGCTAGTTAGAGAACCCCTCAGGCGAGGTTACGAACGAGTATAGGGGCAAGCAGTGAAAGGTCGGTCCCAGGTGGGTGCCGCCGCCTGGGATGCGGAGGACAGCATCATCTGGTGGTGTAGCAGAGAACCCCACGTCTCGGGACAGACCTCTGCCATTAGAGGAAGGTTGCGTGTGCTTTCAACAATGGAAGCAGCTTCTGCTTCAGAGACAGCGATGACGACGGCGATGAGGAGCATTAGTTTCCAAAAAAAAGGCTTTGCTGTAAGAAACAGAGATATCCTTGCTCCTTCAAGTGATGCGTTGTCTCTGCGCGATGATTATGCCTCAGCTATTAGACCATGAAGAACATTTTACATTGTAACGGAGATGAAGACAAATGTGTTTTGGTGACTTCCACTGACGTGGAAGACGGGAACTAATACCGTGCTGACTGCGACATCATCTTGGTTGATGTTTGCGTTTCTATGCGCTTGTATATATTAAATAAGTGTAATTCAATATTTACTCATAAAATAATTCGTCGAATGCGGGATACATAGCCTTCCTCGTCAATTCGACATGGAACTGTTAAGCGGTTGCAGCGTTGGTGGTCGGAGATGGCCAATGAAGTGCCAGTGCTGGTGCAGCCCCTCACACCTGTCAGCCTGGTACATCCACTGGAAACCAGAACCCAGACCCCAGATCCCATTTGTGGCACTGATGCCGAGTACACTGAAGTATATACAGCCATTAATGAACGTGTGAGCAGCCACAACAAGTGGAATGGTACGGTGATGTTGGCGAACCGCGAGGGATGCCTTGCCTCTGCTATGAGATACATGAGCAGCACTTTACTAGCTTGGACTACTGCAAAGAGCTGAGTCGGTGCTGAGTCGTTGACAGCGTTCTTTGTAGCGTATATTGAGAATGTACGGGATTTGTTCAAGAAAGTTAGTAACAAAATGCGCTAAGCCAACAAAGACATGCATATTCCAAACGGTATTACGGACGATGCCTTCAATCTCCTGACCTTCCGGAAATACACTGCACTCTCATTTTCCCTTTAATTAAACTCTAGAGTTGATACCATCATGAATAAAATTCACGCAGCAACTTCTCGGGAAGCCGCATAAGTATGCGTGAGAATTGCTCCAATTGCACATCTCCACACAGCCCGGTTTGATTATCAATATTATGAAACTTGACCGGACCAGTATAAACAATAGCGCTGCGGCGACACAAATTGCCGCAGGCGGAGGCGCAAGGTGATTTGAATTTGATGACGCAAGCAAACTACTGCAAGTGGTGGAGCTAGGTGCGCTGATGACGTTCCGATCATTATGAGCTGTTATCGTTCCTTAGTGCCTTATCGATACTCTTCGAACCATTATCAACCACGATCAGCCGTAGCCCGATGGCGGCTGCATATGGTGCCGCCGCGCGGGCCTGTGTCATCGTGGCTTAGTTCGCAATGGAGCGAGACGCGCGGACCCAATTTGAAAGCGATCTGCGATGGGAACATCATGCGCCGTTTGTTCTCTGATCCACACCGCTCTCTTCCTGTCTCTTAAAGTTAGTCCTAAGATTTTTCGTTCCATCGCTCTTTGTGCGGTCCTTAACTTGTTCGCGAGCTTCTTTGTTAACATCCAAGTTTCTGCCCCATATGTTAGCACCGGTAGTATGCAATGATTGTACACTTTTCTTTTCAATGGTAGGGGTAAGCTCCCAGTGAGGATTTGGCAATGCCTGCCGTATGCACTCCAACCCAATTTTGTTCTTCTGTAAATTTCTTTCTCGTGAACAGGGTCCCCTGTTACAAATTGACCAAGATAAACGTACACCTTTACAGATTCTAGAGGCTCACTGGCGATCCTGAAATATTGTTCCCTTGCCAGGCTATTGAACATTATCTTTGTCTTCTGCATGTTCATCTTCAACCCAATTCTTACACTTTCTCGATTAAGGTCCTCAATCATTTGCTGTAATTCGTCTCCATTGTTGCTGAATAGGACAATGTCATCTGCAAACCGAAGGTTGCTGAGATATTAGCCGTTCATCCTCACTCCTAAGCCTTCCCAGAGTTGGAAATTTTCATGTTTTGTCGTTTTTTTATTAGGTCCTTTGTTTCTTGGGAGAGCTTACCTACTGGTTGCCTTGGTGCCTTACCTCCCACTGCAATTGCTACTTCTGAGATCAACCTAGTTACGGTTTCATTCATTACCTCTATGTTGTCTTTATCTTCCTTTTCTAAAGCTGCATATTTGTTTGCGAGCACCAGCCTGAATTGGTCTACTTTTACCCTTACTACCTCTAGATTGGCCTGTTTCCTAATGACTAAGTTCACTCTTTCTATCTTGAAATTGAGAGAAATCCTAGACCTCACTAACCTATGGTCACTGCACTTTACCTTACCTAACACTTCTACATCCTCCACTATGCTAGGATCGGCAGAGAGTAGTACTTTCTGTGGTATTACGTGCCAAAACCAGTTCTGATTACGATGTACGCCGTAGTGAAGGGCTCCGGATTAATTTTGACCACCTGGGGTTCTTTAACGTGCACTACAACGCAAGCACACGGGCGTTTTTGCAATTCGCCTCCACCAAAATGCGGCCGCCGCGGCCAGAATTCAATCCCGCGACCTCGTGTGAACTGGTTGCACAAAAGAACTTGACACGCATCATTCGCCACTAGTTGGAAGCGGTGTGCACCAGCCACTGTCCTTCCAGATGTTCAGGCGACCATTTGAAAAATTCGCACTCTCACTTGTTTGGTTCATCCATTCACACGGTGGTATTCGTAGCCCCCGAGTGACGAGCCTTTCTGGTACGGTCGTTTACCGAGACTATGCTGAATGACGAACGTGGGATCAATTGCCGATAGGTTTTACGTGCTCTCGTGTTCGTCACGGCGCGCACCACTGCCCCAGATCATTCCCTGTGCAATTTGAGCAACGAAAGAATCCGTGCTGAGGATGGCAACCCTGCACGCTTTATTTTCTGATCTGAAGCGCGAAACCTGGCCGTCACCTAAGCGGGACCATTTGCCCGTCCCACTAACTCTCAGGGGCTTTAAATAAAGTTCTTTGAGTTACTGACTGTCTGAAGCGCGGAACCGTGATTACGTTGCCACCCCAACCAGCCGTTCACAGTCGACATGAATACGCCGATCGCCTTCTCCTCTAGCCCGTCTGAATACGTGCCCGCTCTACCGTGGCCGCCACCCTCATGCAAACTAGGCAGTGCAGCTCCCGGAGGTGACGCTGCAATGCTGACGCATCTCAAAAATCCCCTGCTGACTCTACCTACCCGCCTTAACCTTGTCGATGTTCACGTTGGTGTTACGGCATTCGTTACGGCAGTAATGGCATTTATTGACACTGGAGCACACGTCTCAGCCATAAGCGCTAATCTACGGGATCCGCTTCGAAAGGTTCCGACACCGGCTGCATGATGTACAGTGCTCACGGATTGAAACGCGACAATTTAGGCCTAACCAATGCTCATGCTTTTGTTTCCACCGTCGGTAGGTTGTGTGACATCGGCGCAATCTCGACTCGTACGCTTCGATCAGAGTCCCAGTCACCTTTCGTGACCAGATTCGAAGCAACAAGGCATGGTACTCTCGAGTAATTGCACAGAAAGAGTGTTCTACCCAAAATTTGCCTGTCGCGTTTCAATCCGTGAGCACTGTACATTAGGAATCGCCGATGGTAGCGCACCTGCCCATTCCTGGCCTGTGCGCCGTGTGTGTAAGCACTGCCCGTCACCAGATAAATGTTTTGGTAGCCGTGTTGAAACACCTCGCTGACGACCTGGTGCTCGGTCTCAATTTTCAGTCGACGCACGCCACCCTCGCTGGCTTTGCGTAGAGTGTGTGGCCTTTCTCCTGCTTCAGCTACCTCGTGATGCTCAAGTCATCTATAATGTCCCGAGGTAGTCATACTGTTTTATAGTTCTCTCGCCTGCTGCTGCAAGCCACTGTATTTTCAGCATCTACCCACCCGTTCAACACAGCGATTACTTCGTATCGCCGGTACGAGACGCTGTTTTCACATGCTCCGCCTATATATTTTGTCGACCTAAGGAACTTGACCTTAGGACACGGAGACTAGAGTCGTAAGCGCAACCTTATAATGTTGTGAAAACTCATGCTCATCGTAGCAACGTCAAAAGTACGCATACTTCTTTTCATAAATATCAGAAATAAAGTTGAGAACGGTTGTCCTAGGAGGAAATAGCGTTGTCACATATGCACTTCCCCGACTTTTATGTGATGTAAACCAAATACATCCCTGTACTACTACACTCAAAAACTACTCAAGGACGGAATCATCAGTTAACTGAAATATGGTCGCCGCAATTTCCTAAAAGTTAAGTTATTGTTAGCTCGCAAGCAGCACAAAGCAAGAAGAGAAAACTATACGGCTTTTTCAAATCAAAAGATACGCAGTCCACACACACACACACACACAAAAAAAATATCTTCCCGCTCTGATGATCAGTTCGGGACCAACGACTGTCGTATAGTTGCCCTCAAAACCCAATGCCGGTTATTAGTTGCTTCGTGCTTGTTACCCGCCGTGGTTGCTCAGTGGCTATGGTGTTGGGCTGCGGAGCGCGAGGTCGCGGGATCGAATCAAGGCCACGGCGGCCGCATTTCGATGGGGCGAAATGTGAAAACACCCATGTACTTATATTTAGGTGCACGTTAAAGAACCCCAGGTGGTCCAAATTTCCGGAGTCCCCCACTACGGCACCGGCCTCATAATGCAGTGCACCGGCCTCATAATCAGATCGTGGTTTTGGCACGTAAAACCCCACCATTTATATTTTGTTAAAGAAAAGCCACAAAACAAGCTTCATGACGTATGATAAGGCGCGTGTGAACAATGGGAACACCCACCGACGCTTTACGGTAAAGATTAAGTTTCCAGCTGCTTCGAAAGGGGTTGACGTCATTCAAAACCCTCGTGAAACCAGTGTCTCTGGTTTCACTATTTGTAGAGCCACGTGTGTGAATTCAAGTGACGTCACAATGGGTAATCGTTGTGGGTGTCGTTTACAGCGTTCCTTCTTTCGCGTGTGTTTCCCGGTAATGATTACGGTTGCGTAAGCTACTGGAAAAGTACCCAACAGCATAAAAATCACGTAGTGACGTCACCATGGTATAGCAAGTCATTCAGTTCATTCCAGGCTACCATGGGTAGATCACGGAAAGTAAAGACACCAGAAGAAAAGCGTGAATATAATGTCGTTGTGAAGTAATAAAGGGTGTGGTTAACTACATTTCACTTGTCTCTGGCTGCACTCTTTGTATAGCCACGTGTGTGAATTCAAGCGACGTCAAAATGGGTAATCGTCGTGGGTGTCGTTTACAGCTTCGCTGTACAACCACCTTCACAGCGTGGATTGGAGCCACAGTTTTTCTTAGCAGTCTTGCTGCCACAGTGGACAGGACCCCCTTAAGATAGGCCCTGCACACCGCTTCGGAGTTAATTAGTGCGTGGGCGGGTATTTCTTTTCGGTCTGCATCGTTCGTGGCCATTGCGATGGCCACCGTCTCATTGGATAAAATATAATTTAGGAGCATGTACTTCGGAGGTGATCGAAGCTAATTTTCAAGTCAAGTGATAATGGTACGTTTTTTTAAGTTGACGAAAACGTGTCAGGTAAATATATAACAGATATGCGCCATGGATCACATTCCCGACTGGCCCGATCTCTATGTGGGAGAAGAAAATTGTATGCTAAAAGCCACACTAACTTATTTCTGATGGTGTCTTTACACTTTTCTTTTCTATCACATCCCACCTTGTGTATTTTGTTTTGTCGTAAATCTAATAATGATCAAAGCATGTGTGGAGCTGCAAGAAGAGATAATCCTCAAATGTTTTTTTTTTTTTCTTTTGCAGCCCGCTCCGAATGCAAAGTACCTAAATTTTACTGGTAAGCTTTTCCTTTTCTTTTAATGAAGCTTTTCTATAATTGAGGATCAATGATGGTGCCCAAAAACATAAAAGCAAGTTTGTCGGTTGTATAAAACCAACTCAGGTGTAATCAAAAAGCGAACGGTCTTAAACGTTTCTTGGTTATATTTGCCTCCCGAAAACAGGTGGGCTGCAGTAGCCAGGCGACAAGAAAGCAATGGGGCCAATTATATCCATCGAAGAAATCATGGGAGACATGGGTAGGAGGCTGGAGTGGGATGACGACTGTTGCTAGAGAACTGATGTCCCAGACATAAAGGAGAGACGTCTGTTTAATATGCAGAACATGAAGGTGAACTACGCGATGATGATGATGATGATGATGATGATTTTTCTTGTTTATACCGACTAAGGGGGCTAGACCAAGAATCGGCCACCCTGGCACGCATGCGTGCACCGGCGCCCCGATGCAGCATCAGGTTTCTCTTCGTCGAAAGATGCCAGCACGCTCTTCGTTGCTCCATTCTGGTTGTTTTTACAGTGAAGGTGTATATGGCTAGGCGAAACCAAAATCCGTCCGTCCGATGTGCGCAGACACTTTGATCATAAGTAATGGCTCGAGCGTCGTCGCCTTCCACAGCTGGCTCGTTGGCGTCCCTCAGCGCTACCGCGCGAACGCGCTCGTGCAACTGCTACCGCGTTCGTCATCAGCTTCTTCCAGAGCTGGCTCCGTTGCGCTCATCTTTCCAGGGTGGAAATTCACTTCTTTTAGGTCGTCGTAGTGGGGACGCCGTGTTTGCGGGTGTATTAGCCATAGCTTAAGGGGTTATGAGCAATTCAATTTCCTACGTGACGAACAGATTTAATTTTGAAGCAATTCATGTTGAAGAATCACAAGCGGGTAATCAGTCGCAGGGTACTATCAGTGTTACATTCCGAGGTATACTGACCTAGCTAGCGCTCTGAGTGATGTTCTTCGAAAAACTGAGCCACAGAGCATCCTCTGGGACGAAAAAAAAAACGAATCGGCTTTCAACGCCCTGAAGAGTACTCAGACGAGTCTAAGAACGCAGGACTACACGAGGGGATTTGTGGTTCAGTGCGATGCTATATACAGGGTGTTTTGAGCGAACATTTTCAAAATTTATTTAAGGTAACCTGTGGCAGATAGCCCAATTCTAGGTAATGAGCCGGTTTACTCGAAGCGGCGGACATTACTTGCGTAAAAAATTGACAAGCATAATCGACAAATAATAAAAAATAACTAATTAAGTTTTTAACTAATTACCTGATGGCCCATATTGTAATCTACAAAATGTAGCCGTGGAGTTCGCAAGGCGGATCCACTTGGAACGAATTCCTGGGATGACACCGCTTTCGAGATATTAATTCCCGAACTTTGCGAAGAAATACATTGGCGTTCCAGCTAGTTTCTTAACAAAACGTCGCTTTATGCATTGAAGCACAAAATTAACTGGAACGTCAATGCATTCCTCCGCAAAGTTCGGGAATTACTATCCCGAAACTGGTTTCATCCCGAGAATTCGTTCCAAGTCGATCCCCTTGCGAACTCCACGGCTACAATTTGTAGATAACAATATGGGCCATCAGGTAATTAGTTAAAAACTTAATTAGTGAATTTTTATTAATTAGTCGATTATGCATTTCAATTTTTTGCGTAAGTAATGTCCGCCGCTGTGAGTAGACCGGCTCATTAACTTGAATTGGGCTATCTGTCACAGGTGAACTTTAAGAATTTTTGAAAGTGTTCGCTGAAACACCCTGTATAGCGAGCGAGGCATGGGCGTTGTACTATGCCAAAAGAGAGAGAGCGAGGAGGGACACCCCGTCCTGTACGCAAGTTGGAAACTCACTAGTCGAGAACAGGCGTACAGCGCTACTGAGAAAGACTGCGCATGCCTAGTATGGGGTCTTGAAAAATTGTCTTGTTATCATGCGGGCTCGATGTTCGTCATCGAAACGGATCATTGTCCTCTCAGATGGTTGCACGCAACTTCTTCCAAAAATGGCCGCCTCCTGCGTTGGAGTCTCGCTTTACAGCAATATTCTTTCGAGATACGCTATAAAACGGGAACTCTCAATGGCAATGCCGATGGCTTAAGTCGAAGCCCCTAGATCAATAATCAGCAGAGATTATTTCAAAGTCGTTTTTTAGTGACGTCGGATTGGAAAAGCTTTGTTTTTGTTTACGCAGTTGGGTTAAGTCATGTCTTGTGAAGCGTATAACAAACTTATGTATGTATTTAGTGCTGCTGTGAGTAAGTAAAACTTTCACTTTTGAGCGGGGAAATAAGCCTGGCAGAGCTGAGAAAGGTTTGTCTTGAGCTTGCTGACTGAGCGGCTGAGTCTCGGTGAAGTTCTGCAAACGCATGCGGTGAACGAGAAACTGCTGCGGACCCTTCTGAGGCGTCTAGATTCTGATAGGGACGCTGAACTACGTTGGAGAACATCCACAGTGTTCTTGCTCAAGAGGGCTGTGCGACAACCGACGACGACTGCACGCATCGACCTGCGTCATCCCTCTGACCAGCGGATGCCGTTCCCTGCCCATCGAGATCTCCTTCGGCGGCGGGGCTGTCTGTTACGATTCGCTTTGAGCGGCCATGCCCAGAACACGTGCAACCGCATGGCAAACGGTGTGCCTAACCATCTCACTCGTCAAGATGAACAGACGTGTCCGTCGTGTGGGTCCGAGGAACGTGCAAAACCTGCCGTGCCACCTTGCGACCAGCTCACCCCGCTGGGGACGTTCACCCCGCAACGACCACGAACCTTCACTGCTGTCAACTAACCCTCATTACTTCGTCTGGTTTGCCCTGTCCTGCAGTGGGGGCAGGCGATGGGTAGAATGCCCGGATGGTGGAGTGTATGAGAAAACTAGCAAACAGCCACCTGGAGAACACTCTTGCTTTGCCCTAGCGTGCAGGTGCATGCACGCTGAACGTTTCTTGTATGTTTTCTTGGGAGCACACCGCTCAGCTCGTAACAATGTCATAAACATTGTGTTATTTGTTTTTACCTCGCCTCGTCTTCCCTGCCTGGACCCTCTTCGATGATCAACGTGGTTCGAGCTCCAAGCAGACGCTGTTGAATGTTTACCAAACCCCGGCCCGTAACAACTCCCGACGGGAACAGCAGCGTGAATATGCACAACGGCGTCGTGCTCAGGCTCGGCAGGAACTAGTTCAAGGATTCGTCACATTTGTCTATCGGATCAAGTGATGCCACAGCTTCGTTGGCCAACCACCTTCACAGCGTGGATTCTAGCCCAATTTTTAAAATCTTGTTTAGCGCTTTAAAGCCTCAGTGTACAATAATTGCTTTGTTCCTTATTCTCAATATATGGAAGTTTCCATGGAACACGATAGGGCTGAAATTTTGGAAAAACCTCATCGTAGTTATTTCTACCAGAGAGGATAGATGATGCACAACGAAAGTGTGTTACAGCAGGCACCCTATTTGCACAATTGAAGGACTCTATTCATGATGAAAAAAAGATCGTAGGCAACAAGGCGCTCGCAAGTGACATAAATGATTGCTATATGAGAACAGCTAGGAAGACACTTGAAGAATGTCACTTGTTTAGAGTTGAAATGCTGCTTCACTGTATGACACATGTCCATTCACTAGAAATCCTGGTATATAGGTGACCTTGACATATGTTTAAGGTCTATTACCCGTAAATGCCATATAACGCAGTACGTGTTTTTCAGCCCTGCCTGATGCAACCAACCTGAGGCTGCTCTCCGCTGTGGATAACTCCATCACTGTGGCCTGGGAAAGGCCGCAGGCTCGCTTCGACTACTTCTGGCTCTCCATTTCGGACAACAAAGATGAAGGACGTGGCAATGCTCAAAAAGAGCGCGTTGGATCTTGCGGCAATGGCACGATCATTCACCCAAATCAGACATGGGCCACATGCCCCAACCTCGAGGCTTGCACCAAAGTAAGCATTACCTTACGCGCCCACAGAAACGGGCCGCCGGAGCGTACATCACACGGGGTTAGTGTCCAAGGCATCTTTATCCCGGGCGAAGGTAAATATATTTTCGCTGCCTATAACTGCAAAAAGCTTCGTCATAAAACTTACAACTCGGAAGTCGAAGTGCCCAATTCCATGAAATTGAATTTATTCAAAAAGTTATGCTTTTCTACCGTTTAGAATTTCTTGCTCGTGATGAACCAATGTGTGGAATTATTGGTTTGTGTGCTTGGCGAATCTGGCCCGCAAGTTTTTTTTTTCTCATTTGACAATTTCCAGTTGGGCTTTAACAATTTGGTTTTGTGTTCTGCTAACTGACAATAAATACGCATTCGCCTGTTTTTTAGTGTTGCTACCGTACTAGTTGGAGAGAAGAAGATAAGGACAGGCACAGAAGTTGAGCAAGGTTCGACCGGTATGCTACCCTATATGAGCGAAATGGAAAAGGGTGAAATAAATACAAGAAGAAAAGGAGAACGAGTCGTGCGCGCACTCGCAGATGAATGTTGAATCACTTATATGTTGAATCATGATGAGCGTTCCCTCAAAAGCGCTCATCTGGTCCGCTTGTCTACGGCAAAATCCCAGGATCTTACCTTCCTAGAACAGTCTGTATACAGACCGTTCTAGGAAGGTAAGATCCTGGGCTGTTAAGGGCATCGCAATTTGTGCAATATTATTCAAGTTGCTTGCGTGTTTTCATTCTGCTACTGTAGTTAGTAAAAGTGTCTAATTACATTGTAGTGTCACAGTGAGCAGTAAATATTATGACATTCAATGAAATTGTGTGTGAATGTCTGTACGTTTTCTGGTTCATACATATAGGAGTGGCCGTCATATCCGTAACCTCAGTATCCTAGAAAAAAATTCAATACATAGACATATAGGCTTAATGCGCGCACGTATACGTGGTGTTATACCTAGATTTATGCATGCATTCTTGTGTTCAACACCCTTCAGTCGTCGATTTATCACCCTTTTTTAAGCAACTTCACACCACATGTGTGGTATACACCCTTATGTAGGGTGTTTTAGCATTATGAATGCTAAAAGGGTTACACGTCGGTGTATACAAAAAACACCCCTCTTCACACTCTTAAGTGTGTAAAAATGTTTAGTGTGTAGTCTGAACGCCTAATCAGAACATCTCGTTGACATCTTTAGGTAGGACAATGGTACAGAATCCGTTTTATGTTCTCAACGCGTCTGCAAGAATTGCATGTGACGCCGGTAATAATTGAAGGTTCTTTCCATAGCAATAGGCTATCTTCGATATTATTCAAGGTGCAGGCTACAGAGCCTCATGCAGGAGTTTAAGAAGCCCCGAATATTATCTTTTTCTCGAGCAGTTACTGCTGTTCCACACTGTTTTGACAGCGACAGACGTGTCAACTTTCTTCTTTCATTGTGATATCATACTGTTGCTTGATAAAACAACCATGATTCACGAGATTTCAATTGAACAGGTGTTTTTCAACTACTACAGAGTCCAAGAAACACAAGCAACTGTTCATAAAAAGTTTGGAATGTTCAAAGATTCTCAGAAATTTTTACACCAGCAGTGTGATGCATCAGCGAAAACTGAACGTTGTGTGCTCTGCTTTTCGCCAGACCCAGATCCACCAAAGAACATAACCATGGTCGGAAAATCTCCAACAATTACCCGTCTACAGTGGGAGGCATCGGCAAAAGTCTACGGAATACTGCTTGCATACACGGTTAAAATATGCGACACGTTCAAATCTTGCAGTGGAGAAGCAAATATGGACGGCTGCATCGAACTTCAAGCACATGAGACCTGGCTGGACTTTCACAGCAGAGTTCACACCAAGTACTGCGTCCTGGTCACAACAAGCTCACAATGCGGCGAGCAAGTTCTAAATGGTCGGTCCGCGGTAGCTGAAATCCGCACACCGGCGCCTGGTAAGATGTGCACGTTTTACACGATAGTATCAATATTTTGTGAATAGATCAAAACGGAGGAAATTCTCGCAGAGCGATTCCCGAAAGCCATAGAACTTGAACACTTTTCATTCCATTTCGGAGCTTATTTGGCATGTTTACATCGCTACATAGTTCAGATTGTTCTGTGGAGTAATATAAATACTTTTCTTTTGCGAGGCTTCAGTGTTAACGATGTATAGAGAGCAATAGCCTAAGAACAACATAAATTTGAACCAGTTGGTTGGGATTGACGTTAGAAAAATTTAGCCCTCTAGACACGGACCCAAGAAGAGCGAAACGGACAATACAAACTCCGCCTATCAACTGTGTTTCATCTGTTAACACTGAAACTCATTTTACGAAACAGCCTGCAGCCGGAATGGTTTTCCCCTCTCAGCAGCCACAAGACCAGGTCAATTTAACATTCTGCGGTGACACGCAAGTTCATGTGAACAGTGTTTGAAAGTCAGCGTTTGTGTTGTGGGTTTTCATATTTTTTGTCTGTGTCTGTATGGTTTACTTTTCTAACAATACCAAAAATCACAACAATAATTGAAACAGACATTCGAAATTGCTCTTCACTTTTCTGTCTTGCCTCATTGGCTTTGTGATTGTCCGTTTAAGCTGCTAAGCAGGAATTGGACGTTTTGTTTTTAAGCAATGGCGGCCGTATTCTGATGCTGGCAGTATGCAAAAAATACTCGTATGCGGAGGATGCATGTTTAAGGACTCCAGCAGGTTTTTACCAAACCGTCATGAGTACCCTTTAGGTTCGTTGTCCCTCCTAATTTATCAGTGACATATCTTGCACCATACGTCGGTCTCCGCCGTCTTTTGCCTTTTTATTCCCTCGAACTGCTGTAATCACGAACTCACTAACGCACTTCAGGCATACCAAGGAGAGAAGAGAAAAAAAAAGAAAATGACGTGGCTCAAAATTATCCCGTTACAGTTCTACCCGACGTCACGAATCTCAACCTAAAGGCGGCTGATAATCACTATATCACCGTGGCCTGGGATCAACCTCGGGACACTTTTGACTCCTACTGGCTCGAAGTCACGAAGGAAAAAGATAATGAAAAGGAGAGTGTTCAGACACATCATGTGGGCTCTTGTGCCAACGGCACCATTATTCGTGCTGAGCAGACTCACGTCACCTGCGGCCCTTTCGATCCCTGCTCCAAAATTAGTGTCACTGTTCGCACGTTCATCAAAGGACCACCGGCTCTCACCTCGATGGGAACCACCTTGAAAGGCGTTTTTCTCAGTGGCCATGGTTAGTAAAGTTCCAAATTGCTTTCGTGTAGGCTTTTATAAATTACTGTGTTTTTCTTTTTGCTGGACAAACTGCTGTATAACTTCAGACAGCGCATTGTGCACGATGTAACTAATTATGTGGGCCTGCTCCTCTGTATTTCTTATTTTATTATATTTTGTTCTAGTACCGTGGGTTCTTTACTTCGAAAATATATATGGTTTGAGGCACAAACAATATTGTAATGTAGTTGTGTTTCCAAAGTGCTAGTTTTGCGAGACGTTGTTCTTGCTATAAATATAATCGAAAGGCGGTAAAATTTGATTGCGATGAATAAAACATTTTATATGTTAGCACCAATCTGCTTCAATTTGTGTTATAATTGCATTAGAATTTTCCACCTAGATAAGTAGCAGCAAATATGCGTATCGAGGTGTTGAATTTTTACCAGCTCAGAAGGCTACAATTTTTTTTCAATCTCACTTCATATAATAACGACTCTGACGTAGAGGTCATAACGCATCTGTTAGTCAGCGATAAATGAATTGAAGGGAATTGGTCGGAAGGCATCGAATTTTTAAATATTATTGACTACTTTATTAAGAAAGACCTCAGAGCAGTTCACATTTGATCAGTTACATAAAAACTTAGATATGAGAAACAAATCATGATATGCAAAATACCAAAGTAATATTTTGGTGGTACATAAACACGCTTGATATTGATGTGTGCGTAATGGCTTCCCGACATATATGAAATCAAGTAATGCGAGAAGTCGTACCGAGCAGCAAGTATATCGTCCACAAATGAATGAATGCGAGACTAATATGTTCACAGCGCATCATTAAAATCATTCTACAAAGCTCTCTAACTAATTATACTATACTTTAGCAGTGCTAAGTCGTTCTCAAATGTTCTTTTCTTATATACTTTGAAATATTCACCAAGAGGTATAGAGGCAAAATGGCCTTTTTAGTAGCAGGGTTAATTAGGATGATAGCACGCAACTAATTTAAAAGTAACTAGTGCAGCAACCAAAAAAATGGTACAACTGATTATTTGCGACAATATTGAATTGTTCCGCTAGGCTTACAGCAAACGCTTATCAGGAATGACATGAGTGCAAATAGAATTGGTCACAAATGCGCATGCACCAAGCGCAAACAATCCGGCAATGGAAGTGCAGCACAATAGGTCACCTGCACACAACAGTAATCACACACAAACGCGCCTTATTTGATTTGCCGTAAGGGTGAAAATTAGGATCTTCATTTGTAGGCATTTGTATGTGCTTGTGTTTGTTTTTGTTCCGCATTTTAAGCGTTACGGTTTGATTTCTTTCGTATTTAGCAACTAGCTAATTCCGTTGTACTGAAATATACCTCGAGTTACCAGGCCTTCTCTCTTGCTCACCTAGTTTCCACCTAATGCAGCTAGCACGTATATTTTGAGCGCTGCGTGGCTGTGTGCTTAGCAGATTGAAATGTTGCCTGTTTATTCTACAACAGCATTAATCTTGGCGAGAATAGCGAATGCAACAAGAGTGCTTTGTGTTCATGCGCGTGTTTCGTCGGAGGAACGGTGGATTAAAAATATGTGTCATCAAATAACCGCCTCATTCGCACACCCTGCTTTTCAGATCCAAGTGAACCCAGGAATATCACTATTGTGGCGAAATCACCGTCCATGGCAAGACTCCAGTGGGAGCCGCCAACGAGGGTACATGGCGTTCTAGACATCTACAAGGTGAAAGTGTGCAAGGAGTACACAGTATGCGACCGAAAGGAAAGCCCAGGTGGATGCATTGAGCACACTGCTTCTGATGCTTGGCTGGACTTTGAGAGCACCGCAGACACCTCGTACTGCGTCCTCATCACGGCGAGCGCACGATGCGGTGTGGACGTCCTGACGAGTCTTCCAGCGACACTGGAAGTTAGAACGCCTTCTTTCGGTGAGCTTTCAAAGCGAAGACTTCTTGCTTATTTCTCCACTAGCCAATGCATGTCGTGATGTTTAATGCCGAGTAATCTGGGCCGATGCTGAAAACCGTGTTGCCAAAGGTGCTGTCGTAGAGGGCAGATTCTTAAACCGGTGAATGACACGTGTGCTCGCAAAAGATATAATGTGGGTAGTACTGCTCGTCGGTCCTCAAGGTAGTTCAATCGAAGGCGTAGGTGCACCGGTATAAATTATGTTGTTAAATTCTAGTCCCTCAAATGCAGCCTGTGCACGTAGGTAATTATGCCTATTCCTCTGGATTTGGTGTCACTGTCCGACCCAGTAGACATAGTGAAGGGGGAGAGGGTCTCTCGCAAAGGTCAGGCGGCGAGAGGGATAGCAAGAACCTCCGCTTTCACTTTATCTTTGATTAGTTTCGTAAAGCGCTTGCGTGCGAATAATGGTATACGAGTCAGAAATGTTGTTCATATAGTTCCGTGTTACTCTAAAACACATTTTACAACGTCTCATTTTAGAAGTGGAATACAGCTAGTACGATATTAAAAATGCCAGACGCCATCTATCAGCGTTTCAGCAAGCGCTGTACGCCATCATCCGTACGGCAAGGTAAAAGGAAACTGCTCGATGTGCATCATACCTGCATGCTTAGCTTCTGTCCTTTCATTTGTTCAGTGGGGCCCTCCTACTGCGTTGCCGCGTTGTTATGAGGGAAGTAAAGCATCCGTGTTAACGCAGTCATCATGCTATAGGGCTGTCTTTTCGCTAATTAGAACAACAAAATTATTGTCCGAAAAACATCGCTTGCGAGACGTGGTATGACGGCGTACTGTGCGATGCTATTACACGTAATGGTGTTATTTAAACGCAGGTCTCGTCGAAGTAAACATCTGTTTACTTACGGCTACAGGTATAATGGTGCGGCACACTATTGCTCCATTTATTTCTGCAAAGAATCAGCTTTTTTGTAACTTCATTTTCATTGTGAAACAACTCTGCCATAATATCTTCCATTGTTGAGCTTAAAAAGAATGTTTAGTGAGCGAATAGAATCCACGTGTCAATTTGTTGAGACACATATGACTCTTTAGTGCTTTTTTTAGCATGCCGCATAAAAATGAACGCACATTTTAGATGGAGATGTCAGTGTTCATAGAAATTACACTATGATTCCCACTGAAACGCAAATGTAAACTGTAAAACAATTTACAATTTTGGGGCTGATACATTTGCTAGACGTACGCCCCACAGTCTGTAAAGCCAATTCTTGACTTTGGCTCCGGTCATAGGAAGGTATCGAAGAAGGCCATTGCTTGCCAGTAATCTGCTTTGAAAAGTTATGCCAGCATCGGAAGGGGGAAATCTTCGCTACGCAACTAGAGTGAGTACTTCAGTCATGGCATCGTGAGGGAATCTCTCCCTTTCTGAGTAAAAGGATGCTGCGAAGAGTAAAAGAGGAAGCCAAGGGCTTAGTGCATGTAACAAGTGCTATGAATGTGGCGTTTGGTATATAGCCTTTTGTATATGCATGGCGTGTCGCTTCATCGGAAGGTGGGATAAAGATGTCGTCAAACCTATGCGCTATGGGCTCGCCTATGTTGAGATACGTTAACGCTGGGTTCCACGAAGGCCTGTATTGAGAAGTACTCGTGCTTTCAGACCCCCCTGATGTAACCAAGCTGACGTTACTCGCCGCTGGGAATAACTACATCACCGTTGCCTGGGAAAAACCAAAAGATCGCTTCGATTACTACTGGGTGTCCATCACCGATGACAGAGGCGAGAAACACCATAATGCTGGATCGTGCCCCAACTGGCACAATAATTCATCGAGACCAGACCCAGGTCACATGCAGAAACCTCGAGGCTTGCACCAATGTGACCGTAAGCTTACGTACACACAGAAACGGACCGCCGGAGCGCACGTCCTTAGGAATCGCCCTCGAGAACATCTTTGTCCCGGGTAAAGGTGAGTATTATTTTCATAATAATTTGGATGAAATGGCTTGTTTTAAAGGCTCACATCACGACACGCAATGTGTCCAAGAGTGCAAAACACGATATAATTAATCTCAGAAGTCTAGTTCATTTCCGCTTTGAACTTCTTTGTCTACTATGACATGCGCAAAGGTCGCGGCAGTTGCTCAGGATTTGACAAACCTTGGCGCCATACTAATGATATGTTCGCATTTTATTGATAATGGAAAATAAATACGCCTTTCGTGCGAAGCCAGTCGGAATGCAGTAAATGCTGAACGTTCTTTTCATTCTAGGTTGGTATCGACGATATTTTTGAAGGTGTCCCTTTGAGAAACACTTATACGAGTTCAAATTATGTGGAACAAACTCCTTTGCTTGATTTGTCGCTAATTTTAAACAAACATAATTCCCAGTGCTCTGTTTCATTGCAGTAGTGGAGACTCATTGAATCAAACTAACACTGATTCATTATATTGATGTGAACACTAGAAATCGACGGAAGGAAGAATGTAAGCTTTGTCTACGCGGTTCAGAATCTCTTTTTAAATATTGTCAAGTTTTAACACAAGCTGCGAAATGTTTCAGTGCTAGCGTAATGACGTGTACTTCCTTGCTACTCAGAACCAGATTCACCATAGAGCACCGCCACAGTAGGAAAATCGTCATTGCTCTCAAGCCTACGGTGAGATCCACTGGCAAGAGTTGTCTCGAAAATTTCTAGCCTATAGAGTTAAAATATGCGACACCCTCAAGTCGTGTGGTACAAAGGGAAGCATGACAGGCTGCACCGAACCTTAAACAGAACCGAACAACACTGGGCTGGATTTTCATAGCACTGTAGACACCAAGTACTGTGTTCAAATCGCAGTAAGCGCCCAATGTGCGTTCTGAGATTCTGACGAGGAATTTATTACAACATGTTTGGTCTTTATTTCTTCAATTATATACAAGCATCTTTATCGCAGAATGAAAAAAAAAAACGTGGAAAGAAGACATTATCAGTGGAAGCTGTATCACGCGTCTTGCGTTTTAAAATCTACTCAATTGTACCTGCTCCTTTCTCAACCTTCCGTAAGTGCAGACGCACCCATGTGTTTAACCTTGCTTTCGCTATTGTGATCCCGCAACATATAACTGACGACGTAGCAAATGCATCGCACCCGACATTCGAAAAGCTGAAGTTCCAGACGTGTGTATATGTGAGCCCACCCTTCCTAAGGGAGCAGAATAGCTGCTTTCATGGATGGTATATGATAATTCCCAAAGCAGCAGAGAATATCGGAGCAATTAAAGAAGTGGGTTCTTTGTTACAGAATGTCAACATCTTGTCGTAGGTTTTGGAAGCATGTCGTTACTTGTACCCACGTGTGCTGTTCTTTTTTTACTTCCATGTGCTAAGACAGTTCAGAATATTTTTTCATGCGTTTCCCAAATTTTCGAGAGACACCTGTGCTTTTCATGCGTTTTTTGCACGCCTTCGGAATTTGCGTAAATGTTACAGCACCGCGTAGGTGGGATTTGTACGGGCATAAGCTCCATTTGCTTCCGCCCACGCAAGCAATTGCCCACGCAAATCTGCTACGCTGCCGTACTGTCAGCAATAAGAATTTTTTCTGCTAGATAGCAGCTCCAAAGAAATGCATTCTTCGTTATACGCAATGTCTCGGAATACAATACGGTTTTACGTAATGCCAGTGAATTATGAAGCGCTGCGCACGCACAACCGCTAGAACTGATTTTAATTTCACCACAAGGTTCTCGTGTTATTGTCCTGCAGATCCGGATTCACCGAGCAACATCGATATTGAAGCTTAAAAACTTGATGCATTTGTGCTGCTCTGGGAGGCACCTGCTAAATTTGCTAAGTTGCTAAGAATGTCGGTGCCGGTAATATTTGAAGATTCTTTCCATAGCAACAAGCTATCTTCGGTATTATTCAAGGTGTAGACTACGGAGCCTCATGCAGGAGTTTAGAGATTCCTGAATAACATTCTTTTTCTCGAGCAGTTACTGCTGTTCCGCACTGTTTTGACAGCGACAGACGTGTCAGTTTTCTTCTTTCATTATGATAGCATACGCTTACTGGATAAAACAACGATGATTCAGGAAATTTGAATTGAACGGGTGTTTTTCAACTACTCGAGCGTTCAAGAAACACAAGCAATTGTTCATAAAATTTTTGGCATATGTTCAAGGATTCTCAAAATTTCTGCGCCAGCAGTGTGATGCGTCAGCGAAAACTGAACGTTGTGTGCACTGCTTCTCGCCAGACCCAGATCCGCCAAGGAACATAACCATGGTCGGAAAATGTCCATCACTTACCCGTCTACAGTGGGAACCATCGGCAAAAGTCAACGGAAGATTGCTTGCATACACGGTCAAAATATGCGACACGTTCAAATCTTGCAGTGGAGAAGCAAATATGCACGGCTGCATCGAACATCAAGCACATGAGACCTGGCTGGACTTTCACAGCAGTGTTGACACCAAGTACTGTGTCCTGGTCACAGCACGCTCACAATGCGGCGAGCAAGTTCTAAATGGTCGGGCAGCGGTAGCTGAAATCCGGACACCTTTGCCTGGTAAGATGTGCTCACATACACGAGAGTAGAAATATTTTTTTTGGTAGAGTGATTTTCGAAAGCTATAGAATTTAAATATTTTTCAGTGCTTTGCGGAGCTTATTTGGCATGTTTACATCGCTGCATAGTTCAGCTTGTTAGGTGGCATAAGAGAAATACTTTATTTGGCCAGGCTTCAGTGTTAACGATGTATGGAGAGCAATATTCTAAGAACGACAAAAATTTGAACTAGTTGCTGATATTCGCGTTATGAAAAGTTAGGCCATCAGACACGAACCCAAGAAGACGGAAACGGTCAACATAAACTCCGACTATCCACTGTGTTGCATCTAACAACACTCAAACTCATTTTACGAAACAATCTGAAGACGGAATGATTTTCCCCCGTTAGCAGCGACAAGACTAGGTCAATTTGACACGATGCGGTGACACGGAAGCTCGCGTGAACTGCGATTGAAAGTCGGCGTTTCTGCAGTCTATTTTCATACCGTTGTGCGCTCAACTTTTCTAACGTGAAGAACAGCCTCACCAATTCTTGAAAAATTGAAATATGAATTTGATCTTTACTAATTACCTGCCGCACTGACTTTGTCACTATCTGGCTACTAAGCAGGGAGTCGAACTTTTGTCTGTAAGCATTGACGGCCGTATTCTTATGTAGGCAGAAGGCTAACAGGATCGTACGCAGTGGATGCGTGTTTAAGGACTCGAGCAGGTTTTTAAGAAACCCTCATGAGGACGTCTTATGTTCGTCGTCTCTTCTTGTGTATTGTGCAGCACGAGAACACGGTGAGAGCAAGAGCCAACGTCTAGACAAGTGGACTTGTCTTCTACTTGCCTTGAAAAAGACAAGTCCACTTGTCGAAACGTTGGCTCTTGCTCTCACCGTGTTCTCGTGCTGCTCATCGTCTTGAATTTCCATCTCCCGCATTCCCCTTGTTTTTTTATGGAATTCTGCTCTATTGGTCATACATCTTGCACCAAGCGTCGGTGCGCGTATCTTTTTATTCTCTCTAACTGCTCTAATCACCAACCCACTAGTGCACTTCGCGCATGCCAAGGAAAGAAAAATGACATTGACACAACTCAAAATTATCCCGTTACAGTTCTACCCGACGTCCCAAATCTCGAACTAAAAGCTGCTGATAATCACTACGTCACCGTGGCCTGGGATACACCTCGGGGCATTTTTGACTTCTACTGGCTCGATGTCACAAATGAAAATGATAATGAAAAGGACAGTGTCCAGAAACATCATGCGGGCTCTTGTGCCAACGGCACCATTATTCTTGCTGAGCAGACTCAAGTCACCTGCGGCCCTTTCGATCCCTGCTCCAGTATTAGTGTGACTGTTCGCACGTTCATCAAAGGACCACCGGCACGCACCTCGATGGGAACCACCTTAAAAGGTGTTTTCCTCAGCGGTCAAGGTTAGTAAAGATCTAACTACCTTTCGTTAAAGCTTTTCGAAAACATGGCTCTGTAACTTCCGATAGTGCATTGTGCATGATGTCACTGAATACATTGACCTGTCCCACTGTATTTCTTATACTTTAATATTTAGTCCTAGTATCGGGTGGTCTTTACTTCGAAAATATATTGTTTGGAGCACAAAGATTTTATTCTTAGTCTCCAAATTTTTTCTGAGTCTCAAAAGTGTTGCGAGGCGTTGATCTTGCAGTAAATATAATAGAAATGCGGTGAAATTTTATTGAGATGAATGGTATGGTGTGGCAAACCTTTATTGAGAGAGCTATGGCTCATCGGCCTATTAAGGGTAATGGAGTTAGGTAATTGGGAGATGACGACAGGGTGAGCCACTGAGGAATGCTTCACCGCATGGTTACACCATACGGAAAATTCCCGATTCCGCAGCAAAGGCGAACAGCGCTCGCAGGACACTGTCGTCCTCCACCGAGGGACGGGTCCACTCCTCGAAGCTGGCCACTTGCCCCCTGTGCTTTCGTCGGAGGGCTGCATACTTTGGGCACTCTCACAGCAAGTGGCTGATGGTTGGCGCAGCTGCCGTTTTACACGCTGGACAATTGGTTTGTATAGGTGGTAGTTCTTCCGTAGTGTTGCCCGGAAGGCGTCTGCTTTCCTTGTGTGCACGCCAGCGTGCAAGTACATCCGACGTCAGTGTTGTTCCGGTGCGGGCCTTGTGCACGAGTACTTGACACGCGCGCGACAAGCCTGCAGGCAGTGGATCTTCGTTTGGCGTATGTTGGTGTTCATGGAGCTGTCGTCACCTCTGCCATTCTAGGAAGGATGTATCTTGATTTCGTCATTTTTCAGGGACACAAAAGTTGCTACATCGCTGCGGCACTCGCAGTAACGCACTCGCAGTGGCGTGAGCCGCTTTGTTCCCTAGCACTGCGCAGTGGCCGGGAACCCACCGTACCCGTGTATCGACGGCGTGCACCGTGCGCCGCCTCCTGCTGGTCTGCTATCTTCCTTGCGATTGGGTCAGTGTGGGAGGCTCGTAATACGCGGAACGCCACTTGCCTGTCGGTATATATTGTAATTTGTGAAGTACCTGGAGGTTCTTTGAGGCGTCGTGCAGTACGTCAAAGACAGCCTGCAGTTCGACCGTGAGTACGTCGGGTGGTTCTTGATTACCAAATACGTAATCTCTGAGGCCCGTGGTTCCATATGAATAAAACATTTTATATGTCAGTAGCAATCTGTCGATTTGTGCTTTGCAACGTAGAGGTAATTCAAGAATGTGTATTACCATAGCATCGTTAATTGTGACCAATGTTTTCAGAAGCAGTAGCAGATATTACCATCGTGATCAAGCGCATGCTTTCGTGTTTTTAAACTTCATATCGCGCAGTAAGTTTGTGCATCCAGGAGTTGAAGCTTTACAAAGGCAGTGACAAGACTATCATTTTTCTTCTATTTCACTTCCTTTAAGAAGAACTCAGTGGTACTGCTAATAAAGTATATGTTAATCAGCGATCGAATGATGTGAAGGCCAGAAGGCATAGAATCTTCTTTAATAATATTAACCATGGTATTAAAGAAACCTTATAGCAGTGCACATTTGATCGGTTATACTAAAAAAAACACAGATAGGAGAATCTGATGATGATGTGCAAGATATCGAGTAATATTTTTGTGGTACATAAACACGCTTGATATTGATGTGCGCGTAGTGGCTTCCCAACATTTACAAAATCAAATAATGAGAGAAGTCGTACTGAATACAAAGCATGTCGTCTATAAATGAAAAAATTCAAGATTTACATGTTCACTGTGCATCAATAAATTCAATTTACAAAGCGCTCTAACTAACTATACTATGCTGTAGCGATGCTCTTTGTTCTTTTTTTATATGCTTTCAAATCTTCACCAAGATTGAGGTATTGAGGCAAATTGGCATTTTTTGGAGCAGGGTTAATTATGTTGATAGCACGTAACTAATTTAAATGTAACTAGTGCAGTAACCAGACATTGCTAAACTGGTTGTTTGCGACAATATTGAACTGTTCCGCTAGACTTACAGTGAACGCTTATCAGGTATGACATGAGTGCAAATAGAAATGGTAAGAAATGCGCATGCACCGCGCGCATACAATCCGGCAATGGAAGCGCAGCAAAATAGGTCACCTGCACACAGCAGTAATCACATGCAAACACGCCCTATTTGAGTTGCGGTAAAGTTGAAAATTAGGATCTTCATTTGTAGTCATCTGTATGTGCGTGTGTTTTTTTTCTTCCGCATTTTAAGCGTTACGGTTTGATTTCTTCCGTATTTAGCAACTAGCCAATTCCGTTGTACTGCAATATACCTCGAGTTACCAGGCCTTCTCCCTTGGTCACCTAGTTTCCACCTAATGCAGCTAGCACGTATATTTTGAGCGCTGCGTGGCTGTGTGCTTAGCAGATTGAAATGTTGCCTGTTTATTCGACGACAGCATTAATCTTGGCGAGAATGGCGAATGCAACAAGAGTGCTTTGTGTTCATGCGCATGTTTCGTCGGAGGAACGGTCGATTAAAAATATGTGTCATCAAATAACCGCCTCATTCGCACACCCTGCTCTTCAGATCCAAGTGAACCCAAGAATATCACTATTGTGGCGAAATCACCGTCCATGGCAAGACTCCAGTGGGAGCCACCAACGAGGATACACGGCATTCTAGACGTCTACAAGGTGAAAGTGTGCAAGGAGTACACAGTATGCGAACGAAAGGAAAGCACAGGCGGATGCATTGAGCACACTGTTTCTGATGCTTGGCTGGATTTTGAGAGCACCGCAGACACCTCGTACTGTGCCCTCATCACGGCAAGCGCACGCTGCGGTGTGGACGTCCTGACGAGTCTGCCAGCGACACTGCAAGTTAGAACGCCTTCTTTCGGTGAGCTTTCAAAATGAAGACTTGTTGCTTATTTCCCCACTATAGTCGGGTACAACTTTAGAAGACAGCGGCATTTGCTACTCCAAGGCGGATGCACACGAGCCTCCACCAATGGGCGCCCACTCTAGACTGATGTCATGAGCCGTGAAGCCGGTGACCCCACCGCTGGAGAACATGGCAGCCGGCGCTTCGAGTTGGGCCGAATCACGGCAGCGGGATTATTTTATTAGTCGCTGAGGCAGTTGGCTGCCGCGCTTCGGTCATATGGGCGGGGCCTCTCCTGTCTTCTTAAGTTGTACCCGACTATAGCTAAGATATGTTGTGATGTGTAATGCTGAGTAATCTTGGTCGATACTGGAAACTGTGTTCCTATAGGCCCTGACGTAGAGTGCCGATTCTTAAAGAGGTGCATGACACGTGTGGTCGCAAAAGTTATAATATGTGCAGTACTGCTATGGGTAGTTATAATGTGGGTACTAACGCGAGTTACTCAACCTGAGCTACGGAGCCAGTTGCAGTGTGTTCATATATATAAGAAAGTGCACTTAGTGTAGCAGCTTGGCCTTCATGCACTTTATTTGCTTTAAAGGGATGCGGGCACAAAATCAGAAAATTTTACGAGAATGGTAAAAATGAATCCTCAGTGTGTGATTTCACCGAAAAGAAGTAGTCACTTAGCTCATTTTTGAGTCGATGGCTTTATTTTTCGCGTTTTTGTGAGCGCGTGCCTCCCCGCACGACCCGCGGGAGTTGGAAGGCTTGACGTCACGACACCCTCGTCGGATAGCCAGCCGGCCGGCCGTGGTCATTCGAAGCGCGCCGACGCCGCCATCGCGAGCATGGGTTCGAGTTCTGGTGAGTCTACCAGCGATGAGTACACGTCTGAAGACGAAGACCAGTCCAACTTGTCAAGAAATATTACCGCTTACAGATACGAGCCTTCCGCGTCAAGCTACGAAGAAGAGCAGGCGGCCGTGGAAGTGCAGGTCAGGTTTTCGCGAACCGTAGCGCGAATACTTTGCTCTGCACGAGACACTTAAGCAATGATTATTGGTCTTTGCCTGACCTAAATTTTCGGCAGTGGCGTAATCGTCTTGCTGCCGAAGATTTACACCAGCGGTGAAGTAGAATATACTTGGTTACTGCAATATTAGCTGTTTTTGTCTGTTTGAGCTCTGCGCCACCAGGTGGCAGCACAATACAGGCTGCTCACGTTTACGGTTCCGCCCGAACGCCCCAGCGCCCGCGTTTACCCGATTACCGGACAACCTAAAGCTCTCTAATAGGCAAGTATCCAAAGTTTACGCACCTTCTCGTCTCTGGGATACGTGTGCGACGACGTGCCACGACCGACGATGCTGTTATAACAGCAATGTCTGGGCATTTCCTTCCGCCGCGACGAACGCGTCAGTACCGAGCGACGGCCGCGGGAAGCCTGATGTTAGACGCACCACCTGCGTGGAGTGCCGACGGGGATAGTGTTTGAGATGGACCACGTGCGAAGATCGCCGAAAGGGGTTAAACAAACGCTGCAAGGAACCGACACCCCTGGAAACACTGCGACAGCTGTGGCCGACCTTGGCCGCGGGTGGGTGTTATGACGTCAAATTTCAGCGTCTGCCGGCGGCCGCTTGGAGGCAAGGGGCAACAGAAAATCGCAAAAAAAAGATGTTTCTCGTTCTTTTTTCAAAGCAGCTTGGCGTATTCGTCATTTTCAACAGTTCAACTTTTGTTCCGACGGAAAAAAAAACACCCGCCAACTTTTGTGTCCGTATCCCTTTAAATCCTGTTTGATGAATAATGAGAGGGGGAAACAGTGTGTGTCGCGATTGCACCTGTGCACGAGGCCTGCGCTTCTGTACTTATAACGACACGCGTGTCGGAAGTGCCGGAGCGCCTGCAGCAGAGGTTGCGGAAGATCCATGGGAGGTGCCATACCGCGGCGGCGCTTGCGTCGGTGTAGTGTGGTGCCGTATGAAAAAAAAATGTATGATTTTATAGTGTATGCAGCCCACGTATGCAACCTAAACAGCTTCGCTTGTTACCCGTCCCCATATGAACGTTGCGATCTAGCGAATTCGTTTACAATTGCATTTCCAGGTACAGTTCTGGTTGGTAATTTCTCGGAAATACCAGAGTTCTTCTAACTCAGGCGGGCCAAATTGTGCGTTGCAAAAGAAGTGATTCTGAGGTGAAATTATCATTGTTCTTGACGTCACTAGTTGACCACCCCAGTGGTTCCTTCAAGAAGGGTGCCCAGGATCTTGTTTCAATTTTCAGCCGTTTTCTTGGCATACATTCCTGCAATATTCTGCGGGTGCTATTGTCATCGTGGTCTCTGTACTCTGATAGTCTGGTTGCCATGCCCAAACCTAGTTTAGCATTAATGGAGTGGGACCAATTGTTTTTGCGATAGCATTATATGACCCATTACGATAAAATCAGTCGACGTAGGAGGTGTGACCGAGGATGGTACTGTAAGGAAGAAGTGCGCCGTGCACAGCTCCGCACTATCTTTACCTTATTACCTCATGTACAATTATGTATACTTTTTATATATTTATTGAATGACTGTCCAATGAATCGTCTAAGAATTTACACGCTTTAATTTATTCACCGGAGGTATACATTTGCTAATTTATTCACTTAGCACATATATAATATCTGCCCGACTCTTGGCTAATCTCCGTGAGTGGGTATGTGCCAAAGAAGTCAAGGCCATAAACATCAGCTTCAACATCAGCCCAGAAGCCTGTTCACCAGCTCTTCTCAAGTGGGAATCGGGCTAGACGCTATGCCTGGTGTGACTGGCTAAGCCTACGCTGTTGCGTCTTCCAGTCGGCGTCATTCGTGTCGTCCACAGCCGTGTCGGACATCTTTGTCAGAACTGTTAGAGGTTTGCTGGCTCTCCTAAAACCCTGGAATTGCGCAGCCGGATCCTCCCTGCCATCATGACCTCCGAAGGCGCCACGAGATTACCACCACCTGCTGCCCAGTCCTCCGTACACCCCGGCACACTCCTTCAGCGGGACCCTCCCATCTTCAGAGGCACTGACGACCACGACGTCGATGACTGGCTCTGATCTTATGAACGCGTCATTGTGAACAACAAACGGTATACTATCAGGAAATTAACCACCGTCCCCTTTTTACCTCACCGGAATTGCCCACTTGTGGTTTCGGTACCACGAAAGCGAAATCCCAAGCTGGACTGTGTTCAAGACAAAGTTCAGTGGGGTCCTTGGCCACCCTGCTGTTCGAAAGCTTCGTGCCGAACAGCGTCTGCAGTCACGCTCTCAGCGACCTGGTGAGACGTTTACCAGCTATATTGAAGATGTCATCGATCTCTGTAAACCCGTCGATGTATCAATGACCGAGGGCGATAAAATCAAGCATATATTGAAGGGTATCGACCAAGACGCGTTTCAGATGCTGATTTCAATGTGCCCCTATACTGTGCCCAAATCATTAAGCTGTGCCAAAGCTACGACGAGCTCCGCCGACAATGCCTCGTCACCCACCGCCCTGTTCCACACCAGGAATCGCTGTCCGGTTTAACCCCACCTTTTCAAGATCCCACCGTCCTCTCGTAGATCAAGGCTTTCGTGCGGGAAGAAGTTTCTCGCCAGCGCTTCCTCACCTCCAACCCGCCGGAGTCAAGTTCGTACCTTAGTCCAACACTACGAAATGTTATACAAGAACAAGTGTCCGAGGTCCTTCCACTGGAGCAGGCGCCTGAACTCACCGCCCCATTGTCTTACGCCGACACCGTCGCACGACCACGACCACCAAGGTTCCGGGTTTGCCTCCGATGCCTAGCCCTGTTTTTACCTCCACGCCGCCACGGCCTCCAGTCCATCGAGTAATTAATCCCTGGCGCACAATGGACAATCGGCCCATCTGCTATTCGTATGGTATTCTCGGTCATGTTGCACGCCTGTGCCGCCACACTCCACTTCCTCCACGTGACGACCCACGCACAGCTGAGTACGACAATCCGTTCTTACGCTCCCCCCCCCCCCCTTCCGTATTCGCAAACGCTCCTTTCCTTACACGTAAAGCCGGCCTTTCGTAAGCAGAACTTAAGTTAAAGTGTGCGAAAAGGTAAAGGAGCTCTTCAAAAATCCACCTTACGACATTTTAAGGGCACCTTATGAAAGGCGCCCTTATCCAAATATGCGTGTGACATGGGAGCGAGGCTATGCACATTTTTACGCTTGAATCGTCTGTGCATGTGCGTATAATTTATTCTTACAACAAGACGTTAATAAAACTGTGCTCCACCACTCCTACAAGCAAGCACACCCAACGTTAAACAGGCAGTTAGCTCGTTGTTGACTCAACTTTACTTTCAGCTGGCCACCATGCAGCGGAGCTGTCGCAGTAACATGCTTGCTAAAATTTCACGTCGTGCCTTTTTTGTGTGCTTTTGTTTTGTGATGTCCGCTCACACGTTGTGTTATTTGGACTTTTTCTCTTTCCTTACACTTTATTTCTTTGCTGTGTTGAACCAAGAATGTGTGGTTGCTTACGCAAGCCGCACTCTCACGAAAGCTGAAGCGAATTATTCAGTCATGGAAAAAGAATGTTTAGCGATTATCTGGGCCATAACAAAATTTCGGCCATACCTGTACTGCTGGTCCTTCGATGTCGTTACCGATCACCACGCACATTGCTGGTTGTCGTCACTCAAACATCCCTGTGGTGGCCTAGCCCGGTGGGCACTGAGGCTCCAAGAGTACGACATCAGGGTTACCTACCGCTCAGGCAAGCAGCACGCCGATGCGGATGCGCTTTCGCCCTCGCCTCTCCACGCCGACATTGTCAGTGTCTCCATCGTAGACGACCTACTTCCATCATTAGCTTCTGTCGATATGGCTTTAGAACAGCGCAATCACTCCAGGATTTCATGTTTGATAGATTACCTCGCTGATTCGCCTGCACGCCCGCCATTCCCAGCGCTACGCCGACAAGCTTCCCACTTCGACATCCGCGACGGAATTGTATATCGCCGTAACTACAGTTCCGACGACCGCAAATGGCTGCTAGTAATACCCCGGCAGCTCCGCACTGATGTATGCGCCGCTTTCCATGCCGATTCTCAGTGCACCGATTCTCAGTTCTCAGTGCGATTCTCAAGACCTACAGGAGACTACGTCATAGGTTTTGTTGGCGTGGTATGTACACATTTGTGCAAATGTACATTCGCTCTTGCACAAACATTCACATGTGCGTGACGTCATCAAAAAATGCGTTTGCGCCCTGAGACGATGGCATCACCCAGGCGGTGACCAATCGCTGCACGCAAACCGAATTCTTCGAAAACCGAAGCGTTACTAATACGGCCCCAGGTGCCCGTGGGGCGTAGGAAGCACGCTTCCTCGAAGCCACGGTGGCTCCACGGCTCTCGTTGATGGAAGTTGTGCCTATTGCGTGTGTCATTGCACACGTGGCGGCGTAGCCCATGTAGAGGATGTGGCGCCACGTTATGAGTGTATAAAAAAACTGAAAAAAAAAAAGCGCTTAACCTTGCATTCCGCCGCGCACCGCTTGAAACAGCGAAGCTGGGCAATCGTAGCCCAGCATTTTATGGAAGTGCGCGCGAACTTTTCATCTTACCAGTCCTGATCAATATTATTTCGTTTCGCGCGTCTCGGACTTACGGCCGTCACTGTGCGTTGCTCAGCGATGTTCGCAACACCAACACCGCGTTCCAGGAGACCCGCTCCGTGAATGCGTCTCTCTCTCGCTCTCATAGCACGCAAGACCTCTTCACCTCGCAGAGCACGAGCGTACGAACGCGCCAGCTGTGCACAAAGACAACGACGCTCGAACGCAATCATATGGTTCGGATAATTGCATGCTCTGCAGGCGTGGCTGTATAGCCTAGTGGTTACGACGCTCGCTTTGGGAGTGGGGGTACGCGGGCTCGAATTCCGCCTCGGCAAGAAAGTTTCTTTTCTTTCTTGGTAGTTTCTTGCTACGCATCACAAATTACGGCTTTCTTGAACAGCTGTTCAAGCATTATTGCCTAATTTAACGGTGCGGAGCGGTTATTCGAGGTATGAAATACTCGCGGGCAAGGTTGCACGTTGAGACGCTTGGAGAGTTAAGGGCCGCGTGTCGCAGAAAAAAATTGGGAGGACGCTTAAGCTTCGCTTTCAAAAGTGGAACGCGATAGCATTCAAAGATCTCTGACTGCTTCTCACGCTTCCCGACAACTGCAGCTTAAGCAACCGTAATGGTTACCGGGAAACACTGGCGGCGAATGCTATGCACGAAGGCAAGCTTTCTGGTAGAAACGCGGCTTCTTGCGTGGGGCGATCCCGGAGGCGACTTTACAATTGCTAGAGGTACAGCGAGGGCGTGGCACTGCGGGTCACTTGACTTCCGCTTAACACGTGTGGTCATGGCAATCGAGTAGCTACTAGGTGCCTAGGGAAATAATCGCTTAGGGACTTTTGAGCCACTGGTCTGGCGCGGCGGCTGCTAGCTACTGAGCGTGGCTCTCTTATATCTTGCACCGGGCGCAGCGACCTTGCCGAGCGCAGGTCCTAGGTGCGTAGGGAGCGAATCGTTAGAGCACGTTGAATGTCTGGCGATGTCTGGGCCACGCCGGCCGCGCTTTATTATTGCAGCGTTTGTTCTAGTGGCGGAAATCCTTGCAGTAGTGGTGGTGTGGCATGACCACCTTTGATCTCGGTGAACTGTGGTGGTATAAACAAGCGGATACTGCTCGCGTTTGTGCCCCGGTGCCGCGGCGGAAGCCGCGGTACTGGGCGCCGACGCAAAGCGGCGGTCGTTGGGGCGTTGCGAAACCGCCGGGGTGGCTCAGTCAGCTAAGGCGTTGCGCTGCTGAGCACGAGATCGCGGGTTTGAATCCCGGCCGCGGCGGCCGCATTTCGATGGAGGCGAAATGAAAAACGTCCGTGTACTTGCGTTGTAGTGCACGTTAAAGAACCCCAGGTGGTCAAAATTAATCCGGAGCTCTCCACTACGGCGTGCCTCATAATAACTGGTTTTGGCACGTAAAACCCCAGAAAGAAGAAGAAGAAGACGTTGGGGTCATGCGGAGCGCAGCGTAGCAACACCCCAAATAAAAGAAAGACTGCTCCAGTCAGGTAGACGGCTCCCTCTAGGACAAGCGAGCACGAGGACAAGCGAGTGCTCGAGCTTGCGAGAGAGAAACGATGGTATTCCTAAACAAACGCATCACTGTTTTGATGATTTAAATATAATCTCACTATCACGGAGGGAGCAGTCTACCTGATAGTGAGATTATATTTGGATCATGAAAACAGTGATGCGCTTTTTAGGAATACCATCGTGTCCCAAAAGTCCCTAAGCGATTATGTCTCTAGGCACCTAGGAGCTCCACGATTGCCATGACAACACATGTTAAGCGAAAGTCACCTGACCCACAGTGCCACGCCCCCGCTGTACCTACTAGCAATTGTAAAGTCACATCCCGGAGATCTTGCACAGCCGCACCAAAATATTTCATAATTTTCAGGTTTCCGTTTTCGTTTTGCACTTTTAAAATTTCAGTCTGAGAAGATTTAACATAAAAGGCATGCGCTGTGGGTGTTTTGTTTTATGACATTTGTTTGTGGATTGTCATTCTCGAAATTCTGAGGAATAACTTTGCCAAGAAAGCAAGACAAGGTATCAGCATCATTAATGATTGATGGAATGGTGTGGCTTACGTAAATATTTTTGGAGGGCCTTCGTGGTTGGGGATGATTTTCTCGGCCGCTGGCCCAAAAGCCGACTCCAACGCCGTATTTTCGGTGACACGGGGCCCTTAACGCTCTCGCGTTAAAATCCGGTGTCGGTGTCGGCGTCCGCGGTAAGCATCAGCGTCTGGCGTTAATAATCATCCCGAACCACCCCGACTGGGCGGGTTCTTCGCGTGGCGCTAGGCGTTAGTGAAGAAAAATCGAACTTCTCAAAGTAAAATCTGTCAGAGAAATTGTAAAATACAACTTAACAACAATCTACAGACCTGATAGCGTCAGATTGTAATTTGAACATAAGAGAAAAAATCCTGATAAGCTGCCAGGGATCTTCGAATGCTATCGCGTTCCACTCTTAAAGGCGAAGCTTAAGTGTCCTTCAATTTTGATGGTGTTTCACTGTACTTTGGCGCAAGGCAACATAGGGGAATGTTGAAAACCAAGCCTTTCTAAATTTTGATCAGGTCCCTTGTCGCAGAAAATACGGTGTCGGTTTCGGCGTCAATGGCATCTAATAATGCTATCGCGTTCCACTCTTAAAGGCGAAGTTTAAGCGTACTCCTAGTTTTGGTTTGCCCTTACCGGGGCGCAATTAGAAAGCAGGGGAGAGCTTGCGCGGACAAGGAACGTGCGGAAGGAAACATTTCACCAAAAGACTATAAAGCTTTGGCATTTTCACACATAAGTAGACTAAGTGTCTCTCTCTGCCGAATTATTTACCTTTAGGCTTGTCTATGTTAAGCCTGGGTTCTACGAATGCTTGTATTGAGAAGTACTCGTGCTTTCAGACCCCCCTGATGTAACCAAGCTGTCATTGCTCTCCGCTGGGAATAACTACATCACCGTTGCCTGGGAAAGACCAAAGGATCGCTTCGATTACTACTGGGTGTCTATTACCGATGACAGAGACGAGAAACACCGTAATGCTGGATCGTGCACCAACGGCACAATCATTCACCCAGAGCAGACCCAGGTCACATGCAGAAGCCTCGATGCTTGCACCAATGTGAGCGTAACCTTACGTACACACAGAAACGGGCCGCCGGAGCGTACGTCCATCGGAGTTTCCCTCCAGCACATCTTTGTCCCGGGTAAAGGTGAGTATTATTTTCATAATCCTTTGGATGAAATGGCTCGTTGTAAAGGCTCAACACGACACTCAATGTGTGCAAGAGCGCAAAACACGATAGAAGAAATGTCGAACGTGTAGTTTACTCCCGCTTTCATCTTGTTTCCCTATTATGATATGCACAAAGTTCGCATTTGTTGCTCAGGATTCGACAAGTCTTGGCGCCTCACTAATGATATGTTCGCATTTTATTGATAATGGTAAATGAATATGCCTTTCGTGCGATGCAGTCAGAATGCAGTAAATGCTGAATGTTCTTTCTCATTCTAGGTTGGTATGGCCGATATTTTTGAAGGAATCACTTTGAGAAACATTTATACGAGTTCAAGTTATGTGGAAGAGACTCCTTTACTTAATTTATTGCTAATTGTAAACAAACATAATTGCCAATGCTATGTTTTATTGCAGTAGTGGACACTCATTGAATCAAACAACACTGATTCATTATATTGATGCGAACACTAGAGATTGACGGAGGGCAGAATGTTAGCTTTCACTACTCGGTTCACTTGCCCGTAAAGCATAATGTTTTCAAGTATTGTCAAATTTTAAAACAAGCTGCGAAATGTTTCAGTGCTAGCGTAATGAAATGTACTTCCTTGCTACTCAGAACCAGATTGACCATAGAACAACGCCACAGTAGGGAAATCGTCATTGCTCTCAAGCCTACGGTGGGATCCGCCGGCAAGAGTTGTCCCGAAAATTTGTAGCCTATACGGCTAAAATATGCGACACCTTCAAGTCATGCGGTACACAGAGAGGCATTCACGTCCGGTTGCACCGAACCTTAAACAGAGCTGAACGACACTGGGCTTGATTTTATTAGCACAGTAGACACCAAATACTGTGTTCATATCGGAGTAAGCGCCCAATGTGCGTTCTGACATTCTGACGAGGAATTTATTACAGCATGTTTGGTCCTCATTTCTTCAATTTCTTCAATTATATACAAGCATGTTTATCACAGAATGAAAAAAAAAAAAAACGTGGGAAAAAGACGTTATCAGTGGAAGCTGTATCATGCGTCTTGCATTTTAAAATCTTAATTCTATCTGCTCCTTTCTCACCGTTTCGTAAGTTCAAAGGCACCCATGTGTTTGACCTTGCTTTCGCTATGGCGATCCCGCAACATATCATTTGACGAGGTAGCAAATGCATCGCAACCGACATCCGAAAAGCTCAAGTTCAAGACGTGTATATTTGTGAGCCCACGTGCCCTTCCTAAGGGAGCACAATAGCTGCTTTAATGGATGGTATATAGTAATTTACAAAGCTGTAAACAATATCGGAGCGAAGAAAGAAGTGGGTTCTTTGTTATAGAATGTAAACAATTTGCCGTACGTTTTGGGAGCATGTCGTTACTTGTACCCACGTGTGTTGTGCTTTTTTACTTCCGTGTACTAAGATAGGTCAGCACATTTTTTCCGGTGTTTCGAAAATTTCGAGGGACACCTGCGTTTTTCCTGCCTTTTTCTGCGCCATCGGAATTTCTAGAAATGTGACATCACCACGTAGGTTACATTTGCACGGGCTTAAGCTCCAATTGCTTCCGCCCACGCAAGTAATTGTCCACCCAAATCTACTACGCTGCCGTACCGCCAGCGATGTTATATTTTAAACAATTCGCCTGCGTGATAGCAGCTTCAAGGGAATTCATTCTTCGTTAAGCGCAACGTCTCTAAATAGAATACGGTTTTACGAACGGTTTTACGTAATGCCAGTGAATAATGAAGGGCTGCGCATACACAACCGCTAGTATTGATTTGAATTTCGCCGCAGGGTTTTTGTGTTATTCTCCTGTAGATCCGGATTCAGCGAGGAACATCTGTATTGAAGCTTAAGAATTTGACGTTGTTATGCTGCACTGGGAGGCACCTACTAAAGTTGAAGGCGTACATGGGGAGTTCCGAGCAAAAATATGCAAAATCTTCAAGTCACGCGTTCCAGGTCATGCAATGGGGAACTGCTCTGATTGTCGCACGTCAGCGACATGGCTTAAAGTGAACGCGACATGTGTTACTTTCTGTATGCTGGTGATGGAAACCTCATGGCACGGCGCTGACATTCTTGCGAGTCGCTCATTGACAATGCAAGTGACGGCACCTTCTTCTGGGGAGCTGATACTTGAATGCATCTTAATGTTTACGAACCCGCTAAGTGACATTGCGCAAGTTTCGAAGCACAATATATTATTCGGCGCAAACTTTATTTGTCACAATAATTGCTAGCAGTTGTAGTCGTGTTAAAATTTTGGACAAAAATGGAAGGAAGGTAAGGAACGATGCCCGCCGCCCTCATTTCCTTTCCTCCATGTGTCCTTAATTATATCGAACGCCTCATACAACCACTTGACGTGTTTAGTTAAGTTGACACTGGTACCACCGCTTACATACTGGCTGTCTCATTAAGCTGTACTCGAGCGTTAACATTCAGCTTCAGCTGCCGGATGACAGTCAGGTTTACACAAACTTGTACGAAGCAGAATAACTTTTTTTAAATATTATTAACTGCAATACAGGCTGAAACCTATGGACAAGGAACATTTACAATCCTGTCTTAAGTGTGGATACAATCTTCGTTACGTATCAAAATCTTTCATTAGCACGTGCTAATAATATTTTGCACACCTTTCGTCAGCGTGTCCGCAGAAACCGTTGTACCAGTGGGTGGCCTGGCGCGGAAATACCGTCCCAGAAAACGCGGTGCCCGGCGGGCAGCACAAGTCCGGCACCCTGTATGTCTGCCGGGCCAAACTCGATGGTCAATTCATACCGGGAAAGCTGGCATCCTGGGACAGCACGTGCTACGTTCCATACGGAAGAGGCCGACGTAGCTACAAGGAATTTGAGGTGCATGGAATTTGTCAAGCGCTTTGACTGTTCTCCTTTCTTGCCAATGACCCAGCGTACCATAACAAATGAAAAAAAAGAAGAAGAGCCAAGCAAATATGCGCGTCGTGCCACTGGATTGAAAGTTCTTTGGTGTTGAAAATGGGTTCTTGCATGGCTGCTGTACAGTCGCGACCAAAAGCTTGGGTAGCAAATATGCCGCGGTTTCTTTTTTAGGAGCCTGGGCATTCCGGCTGAAATGAAGAGATTACGCATTCATGCACGTGTTTGGCGAATATAATGTAATAATCAAATTCCAGGCCGCGGAGCTGCTTTAGAAGATATTTTAATTTTTACTGACCCCGTGGTCTAGAAACTTTTGCTCAAGACTCTACATAAGTAAAGCGAAAAGCTCCGATCAGTTGACAGCGCCGTGTCTATTATAAAAGATACAGACTTGAAAAAAAAAGACTTACCCAATTCTACACCTTTCCCTGATTAGGAAAAACTTGGAGCCCATTCCAATATGCATGTGTCAGAAGAATAGAGAGGCTCTCAAGTTATCCTACAAGTGATTACACTAGTGTAGTTGCAAATTCTAACGACGTAGACGTTTGCATGAGCAACGGTTAGTGCTAAATCGTGTAGTGTGCAGTAATAATATTTTGCGTTGCCTTCAGTGGTGGATATATATGCATTTCACTTGTAGCACTAATGCGTCGATTGCAATTTGAATTTTCGGATGTGTTCTCCGCGTGATTTCAATGCAAATTATGTGCCGGAACGTGGGCACGCCAGAGTAAGCTTATTTTTAAATATGACATCGGAAAAGTGCTCATGTGTGCCGGACTGGTCCGATCGCACGAACGTTTAAACAGTGATAAATGCTTCCGAGAGTATTTTCGCAGATAAGCGTTGGGGTGTCAAAATAGCGCGCAATGAACGCGTTAGTTTACCCGTGAGTGGAGGCAAAAACGTAGGAGTTTCGTATTACAATACTAAAACTGTTTTGTGGCAATGTCAAGCGGTAAACAGGTTCGGAAACATTTTTAGGTTGACTTGCTATGCCTCAGCCAGAATTAGTAGACAAAACTTTCTCCTTAACGTACAATTAGTGAATATAAAAAAAAAATAAACTGACCTCGAGACATAACAGTGTACAAGGACTCAAAAAATAAGGCAGAGACAATTAAGTCTGCTTACGCGTGGGAAGGCGAAAGCATTATACGATTTCTAGATTTCCAAATGCCGTAAACGCGATCATGTTGTACATTCATGACGTGGCGCCACCTCCTCCCCATCGGCTGCACTGTCACGTGCCCAGTGACGCACGCACTAGGTCGCACCTTTTGTAAGCCAGAATTGCGGCGCCGCCGTTTGGGTCGACGAAGCGTGCTCGTCTCGCACCACGAAGGCCCGGGTCTGTAATGGTTTCACATGAATAAAATAGTAATATATTGAAACACGGTAGCCTTTGTAATACGTGGGCTAAAGTATCGCCTATGCCATTTCATATCACTGTTACGCAATACCTAAACATATGTGGTATTTTGGGCTTGCGTTTGGCATCGTAAACATATTGTGCCAGAGAGTCCGAGTTTCAGGGTATAACAGTGAAATGTCAAGTTCACCCAGCATACGCTCATTGCAGATGTGCCATAGGAAGCACTTGTTCCTACTCAGGTGGATAATAGCGGGGTTAAAGATTATTTCGGCGATATTATAGTCATGCTTCTCAAGGATGAAGATGCTTTTGGGGATTGCAAGGCTCTTGAGTGTCATTTTCATAAAGAATCATTCATAGATATTGCTTGCGAAAAGTGCGCTAGCATGAGGAGCAAACTTCAAAAGCTGTGTTGTAGAAGGATAGACGATTATCCTCGGCTCGTTCTTCTGCAAAGCTAGCTTTGCCTCAGCGTAACACACGATGCACGGGAATTTATATTATTTTATTGCGTTAGAAATTACACGGATACTCCTGGCACGTGTGTGCCGTCGCCGTCGCCGTGATGTTCCGCAGGAAATCCAGGTGCGATAGCATCGTCCTATTGTGAATGCGATCTGCGATGGGGACTGAGTGCGCCGAGTGCTGATAGCGTCGTGTGCGCTGTGTTCTTGCCGCTCAACGAGAGGGAGCACGAAGGTGAATTCCCTCGCTGCTTCTGCAGCTGCAGCGCTTCATCACTCCAGAGTTTGACAGCGAGTTTCCGCGGTCATCGAGTAAGATTTGTTCATGTTTGCTTGTGAGTGCATCGCACCATGCTTGTTAATTTAATTAGCAAACGAATGCTTACAAGTTTATACCGATGATAAAACTATTATTCTTTCTTCGTGTAGCCGTCTACTAATTTGATATCGTAATCGCTGATTCGCCTTAAGGGCAAAGCAGCCTTGCGTCCTTGCGCCTTGTGTCCTTGTGTCCCACGCAGTGCTTTCTTGATTTTGCAGGTTCTTGTCGCAGAGGACCCCAGTTAAATGGGTGCTGGTTTCCGACGGTTCACAACCTGGCGGATTCATCCAGGGTGACAGCACCTCTGCCGGCGAACGCCTGTACATCGGCTGCACTGTGGCCGGCTAACCATTGGGAAAGTCCTCTCGTTTGACGGTTATCTCTACATACCTTATTATAGACGAGGACGACTAGTACGAATCACTAGTCGTCAATTCCATGAACTGCTCAAATGCTGGCTAGAGCAATTTAAAGAATTATGAGGTGTTTAATAACTATTACAAGATGTGACGCAATTGTTAGAATCAACGTTAAGCGAAGCTGTGTTTAAAACGTTTCAATAAAATTAATGTTATGCCGGTTGGCACGAGATGCGTGCAATCTTGTTTTATATCCGAGTTCGCGCGAGGAACTGTTCAGGTTCTTGCCCCATCACTAAAAATTCGTCAGTAGACTTCCCGTTAACATATGTAACTGTTCCGGTTGTGCACAGATTTTGCTAGCAAATACGTGCCCACCCAGAACAACGGCAAGACGTGGAGGCACCCACCACGTGACCATGAATAAGACCAATTCATGGATCAAGATCGCATCGCAGTTCCTTATATTGCTCGCATCGTAGCTTTATCTTGCTTCCAGGATCGGACCCCTTTCAACGGCGATAAACTGACTGTGCAAATGCGTATGTCAGGGAGTGGAAAGGCGTAAGAAAGCGTCGCGTTATTAAAGAAAATATGCGCTTGCAGGCGTGTATTTGTTGCAGTGAGGAAATTCGGGTACCGGTCATTTGCTGCTTCGTTGCACTATTCTGTAAAGAGCCGAGTTGGCCACACGTAGATCTGTAGGAGCAGCATAGATGGCTATGTCAGTTGACTTGCTATGCATGTACTGTCTTGTAGTGAAAAAGACACATTAACGCCCCTAAAGTGCACAGTAGGTTATGAGCGACGCAGTAACGAAGAATTTCGTATTCATTCTGTCCACCTGGTGTTCCTTAACGTGCGCATAAAATGTCAAGAGAGCGCTTTTGCATTTAGCCCCCGCCAGAAATCTGCCTCCGCAGCCTAGAATCGCACCCCCGACCTTGGAGTAACATTGAAGCATGCAAAGGCACACAGGCAGTCATTGTATGGCCTAATGGTAATGAAATGCCTCTTAAAATGTTTTCTAGTGAGAATACGCAGCTCCTTATGGCACAGGTCGCAACCTCCCGAATGTGAACGTGAAGATCGCTTCGAACGCCTGTGGCGCGAGGTAGTGCCGAATGCCTTGAATGCACATACATGCCAAGGGGAACAATAACAGCTGATGTCATAGATGCATTATCATAATCATCATCAGCCTATATTTACGTCCACTGCAAGGATGAAGGCCTCTCCCCGCGATCTCCACATACCCCTGCCTTGCGCTAGCTGATTCCAACTTGCGCCTGCAAATTTCCTAACTTCCTCCCTGTACGTAGTTTTCTGCCATCCACGACTGCACTTCCTTCCTCTTGGTACCCATTCTGTACTTCTAATGGCCCACCGGTTATCCATTCTACGCATTACGTGGCCTGCCCAGTGCCATCTTTTTCTCTTAGTGTCCATTGGAATATCGGCTATCCCCGTTTGCTCTCTGATCCACACCGCTCTCTTCCTGTCTATTAACGGTAGGCCTAACATTTTTCGTTTCATCGCTCTTCGTCCGGTTCTCAACTTGCTTTCGAACATCTTTGTTAACCTCCACGTTTCTGCCCCACTGTGGTGCATTATGTGCAGTTATAACTCGCAAAAAACAAGAGCTTTGCCCCCATATTCTAGAACGCAGCTCCACTCAACGCTGAAACTCCACTCATAAAATTTGATAGGAGCACTGCCCATTTACAAACGTTCCCACTGCTCTTCATTGACATTCCACGGCAATTTTTGAGCGTTGCCTTCAGGTGAGCGGTGCCACTGAGGTCCACTCGGTTGATTGGAAGATGCCCTTCAAGTCCTGGATCAGAGTATACGAGGGTCAGCCTTGCAGCTTAAGTGCTGAGTACTCACGTGTAGACTCACTGTACGTATGTGCTTTGATCGCGAAACAACCGCCTGTGATGAGAAACACGCTTCGACGATCCATGGTGTTGCTGACCGAGCGTATTTACAGAGAGAACGCTTTTATTCACTCGTCTGCACCCCGAGGGCACAAACAGTACATTGGCTCATGAGTCAACCCAGGCTTTTAGCAAATACTTGCGGCCGAATGAAGGCAACGCTACTTGGGAACACCGACTGCTCTGCATATCTTGCTGCGTGAGATAGTTCGTCAAGGTATGCTACTTCTTGGAACAAATAAGAAATCAGTGTAGCTTTCAGCTTGGACAGTTTCATATTTGCTCAAGGGCTTCTTATTGTTGGCAAGCATAGACGTTCGGACCTCTTTGTGTGTCATACTTTGGAACGGTTAAACACCTAGGTGGCGAGGTCGTCAATGAACACAGACGCAAGCGTCAACAAATGTTTTATTGAAGACAGGATCACATATTTATAAGCATGCATCTCACAATAGCACTGAACCGACGCAATTACGCCATGTGCGCACTATATCACACTCAGCAAACATAGGTATTTTTTATGACAAAGAAAGCGAGTGCCTTTTTGCGCACTTATCGTTACTGTTTCGAATAAAATATTTGTTGAAGTAAGCACTCCCCTCCCTGTGTCTTGTTTCACGTCCTCGTCACATTTGCGCTAAACCTTTGCTATGTACTTATTCTTGTGTTGTTTTTTTTTTTGACTGTTTATGTTGTCTCTTCTGCTTAAATTAACGCAGATGCGAACTTAGAACCCGCCGTGCTTGCTCAGTGGTTATGGTGTTGGACTGCTGAGCACGAGGGCCTGGGATCGAATCCCGCCCACGGCAGCCGCGTTTGGATGGTGACGAAATACAGGAAACACGCGTGTACTTAGATTTAAAAGCACGGTAAAGAACCCCAGGTTGTTCAATTTATTCCGCAGTACCGCACTACGGTGTGCCTCTTAATCAGATGATGGTTTTGGCACGTTAAACCCAACAATTTATTTTAATTTTTACTGAAAATTTGGAACTTTGTTTTCAATAGCGCACTTACTTATGAGTGCTTTGTCGATGTAGCCACAGTGCCACAGAAACCTGTTCACGATTATAAACAACAGAAAATTGCTTACAAGAAGCAAATCAAGCATCAGCCGCGAAAGTGTACAAGAAGATTCATAAAAAGCTGGGAAACCAAGACAGCCTTGGTCAGCAGCCCTGAAATGTCTTCAATGTTTATTTCTTTCTGTTAAGTAAAGAAAAGTAGATCAAAAACGAATTTCGCAGCAATAAAAGGAATCAGGAGAGTTGGAATTACCGCATGTTTCGCTGTAAATGTTTTCACTTTTCTCTTTGTGTTGTTTTGGCCGGACATATTACTTCCAGCAAATAAGTTCTTCTCAGTAATGTTTACCTTATGATGCTTTGCTAAACATTCCCGCCGCAGTAACTATAAATAGTTCATAATGGAAGCTGTGGAAGATTGATAATAGAATTCCTGAGGAATTGCTTCTTAATTTCTGCTTTGCAGGATATCTGAATTGTCAGTTTCTGTGAAGATCGTGTTGGCAGAACCGAACAATCCAATCTACTTACACCAGGGGTCTTTGAACGAAATGGTCGTGTTCATGTGTTTAGAAGCGTTGACTGTCGAATTCTTCACTTCACAACATCGTCTGCACGATATTAAACAGATAGCTATACATTTTGAAGAGCTAAGTTTGTCACTTGTTATTAAGTGCATTTGAATCTACGTTAGGCTCATCTCTGTAATTTTAGAGCTGAATTACAAAATGCGCTTTACGCGTCTGGAAGATCCCCGGGTTGTCAAGTTAATTACACAGACCCCGGCTATTACGTGCCTCCTTATAACATCTACGCAGTTCTTGCACGTAAAACCTCTGAATATACTATACATTTTACTAAAGAATACTTGTCACATTGGCGTTGATATGAGTTCCTATGGAATGTGGACTGCAGGGCGTCATTCAAAAAAAGATTTACGTTTTTTTAGAATCTGTCACAACCCTGAGGAGTGACTTGTGAATCGGCTAATGCGAGGCGTAACGAGAACCTGACCTCGTATTGAACCCTCTAAGCTATACGTGATTAATCACATAATCTGTTCTCGACGTGGGCAGCGATGATTGGCTGCAGTGACAGCTGGTGAAACGCACACCGTAGACGTCTACCATGAAGAACGGCAACGACCAGTTTTCCCGTTATTGTAGGTGGACGCTCACGTATCCGGTTAAAGCGAAGCGGTGTGGCGTGTTGTGACCGTAACCGGTAGCCAGGGATAGCTGCGCAAGGTGTGTACTGAACGTAGCGCTGGGCGAGATGGAGTATTAACTCACTGGTTGTGTCCACCAGCCGTCGTTGTTCGTCTTCCCGCTACTGGGTGCGATGTTCACCATGCTGATCTTTACTGAACCCGCAGAACGTCGTTGTTCTACTGCGGCGTTTATGAGCGAGCGTCCTCGCGTTCAGCATCACACTTCGCAGCATGACGAAGACGTTCATATTGCCCCTGACGTTTTCTTCAAGCCTCCCTGTCGTCTAAACTGCATGCACGCTTCGGTGTAATTTTCTTATCAACGCAACAACGTTAAGGGCCCCGTTTCGCAGAAAATACGGCGTCGGCGTTAAGCATCGTCGTCTGGCGGAAATAATCATGCCGAACCACGTAATCCCAAACCACCTCGACTGGGCGGGCCCTTCACGTGGCGCCAGACAGTAGTGAACAAAAATCGAATTTCTCAAAGTAAAATTCGTCAGATAAATCATAAAGTACGACTTAACCACAACTACAAACGTGATAGCGTCAAGTTGTAATTTGAATATACGCCAAAAAGTCCTGATAAGCAGTCAGGGATCTTTGAATCATATCGCGTTCCACTCTTAAAGGCGAAGTTAAGCGTCCTCCAATTCTGATGGTGTTTCGCTGTACTTTGGTTCTAGGCAACATTGAGGGGAATGTTGAAAACCGAGCCTTTCTAAATTTTTTTTCTCGACACCGCATGTCGCAGAAAATGCGGTGTCGGTGTCGGTGTCAACAGCTTCCAATAACGCTATCGCTTTCTACTATTAAAGGCGAAGCTTAAGCATACTCCAAGTTTTTGATATATTTTTGCGTGTTGCAACTTACCTCCACAGTGACCTGTTTCTTTTGTCGGCTTCTTCACCTGCTTTGTTGCCGTATCTTCACTTCTAGCTGTGATTGCATTAAGCTAATGATATCAGAACCATGTCACGACAAGTATTTACTTGGTGCAATAAGTGGTCGAGTTTATTTGCGTGTTGTACTTGTGTCAGAATCATAACAAATAGAAATAGATCACGCAGCCCAACTCTGAACTGATTCTGGCTTTTGAGATAAATACTTCTGCTGGGAATACCACACCAATGGGGTAAATTCAAGTTGAGGTGGGCAAAGGCTAAGCAAACTTATTTACGACAGTCGTAGAATTGTGTAAGTTCTGACCTGTGTACCCTAATAATTTCGAAGTTTTGGCCCATATGAACGTAATGTGCAATGACCACAAAAGAGTCAAAGTGAAGCTTACCTCAAGATACTTGCAATGTTTGTCGTAAAACTCGTAAATAGGAAGAAGAAGCGAGAAAGTTGCTCCTGAAGACGAAGAAGTGTGGGGCTCAGGAGGAACAGCAATAGAGAGAGATGGCCGCCTTGTTTGCCTGGTCACTTGCTCTCTTACAAATTTGGCGCAGTCGGATACGGAACCTTGTGCTACTCGCGTGAGCCACTTGCTGGCCCCTTTAGAGCATTTATCAGACATTTTGCTAAAACACCCAAGCGCTTGACGGAACTGACCAAAAAAAAAATGACAGTTGCTTACCTCAGCTAACCCCGGATATGCAAAGCGAAAGCTTGGTTTAGCCTGGCTAACTCTTCGTTTCACTCGGTTAACCTTTGATTTAGATGTAATTATTATACTGGGGTATACGCTCGTCGTTAAGCCAGGTATAAATTATAAGCCGACAAGTCCAAGACTTTTGCGAGCCGAACGGCTCGGCTCGCTCGCCAATATCCGACGCTAGCTTCGCGCGCTTGGCATTCCGGACCCTCTCCACTGAAGTTGTTCGCCGGGATATATCAGCGCGGTTATCAGACGCCGGTCAGACGCCGACGGAGCTCGGCGCGGCGAGTGACGGGATGCGTTGCCAAGGCTACCGTGCAGCTGGTGTCAAATGAAAGTCAAATTGCTGGCGACGATGAAACTCGGCTCGGCTATGTTAGTAAAGCTTTCGCTTTAAAATGGTGTCCCTTTTTTTCGACTGAAGAACGTGAGGCAGCCTACCAGGAACTCGTAAATAAAATATCGACCGACCCAGTGCTTAGGCTACCACTTTGAGATGAATACTGACGCAACTACCTATGGTACTGGGGCAGTTTTATACCAAAGCAGCCACGAGTGATAGGTTACTATTCCTGCACCTTCAGCCCTCGTCAAGTTAAAGATACTACGACCGAGAAAGGGGCCCTGGCTGTTTTAACGGCGGTGTGCTATTTTCGGTCAGAAATCGATGGGAGAAAGTTTAAATTAAATACAGATCATCAAGGCCTTGGCATACGTCCTGAACATGTCGCAACCAAGAGAAAAGCTTGCACGTTGGATAAATGAACCACAAGAATATGACTTCGAAGTTTTTTATCGTTCAGGCAGCTACCTGACAGACGCGGATGCATTGTCTCGGTGGGCATTTGAGCTTCCGTTGGAGATCCCTAACATGACTGTGATGAAAATGATGATGTAGTGATGTTTGATTGGTGATGAGACTGTAGTGAGGTTTGGGCCCAGGACCACTCACCAAGGAACGCAATCGACCGCTCGAGTGCACACAAACACAGAATATATATTAACAGCACAAAGACGTACAGACATCACGATGGACACGTACTTAAGTTTGTTAATGCATGCAGTCCCGAAGCTGCTACTAGAGTGTGCTGTTATATATTATAAGGTCTCTCGCCGTGCGTTCCTTTTGCGTGGAGCCCGTTGACGCGTAGAGGCCGATGTCGGTCCCGAAGGGTCGGCTGACGGCTGGAAGACGTCACCATGGGCCTACCCACGGCATCATGGAATCTGCAGTGGCAGCAGCGACGGTAGCAGACACAGCCGTGGTAGCCGTGCAACAGCTCTCGCAACTGCTCTCGCCTCCACACGGCAGGCTGGTCGTGACAGTGGCCCGGGAAAGCGACCACCTTGCCTGGCTCCCTGGACCGGTTGTCCAGCAGGAACACAAGCCCTTCAGGCTCCCTGGACCGCGGTTGCCCCGCTCGCCTGGCTCCCTGGACCGGTTGCCCAGCAGGAACGCAGGTCACTGGCATCCGAGAACGAGTTGCCTCGTTCGCCTGGCTCCCTGGACCGGTTGCCCAGCAGGAACACAGGTCCTTTGCGTCCAAGGACGGCGTAGTGGGCGATCTGGGTTCTCTGGACCGGGCGTCCAGCGCGAACCGGCTGGCCTTCAACGCCGAGCAGCTCCGAACACTCGCACGCACCACGCGCCACACAATCACACTACTTCGTCATCGCCCCCGCACGGCGAACACGGCAATGTCTTTTTGTTTTTCGCGCGCTTCCGTCCATATCATGACAATGACGAAACTTTGGGAAGAATATGACGACCTATATATTGAAAACGGAAAGTTCACGGTACCCGTGACCCTTGTTTTAAGAAATGTCGCAGTTTCGCCCAAAAGGCGGAGCATCAATTGCTGCAGCAAATTAGTAGAGAGCTATTCGGAGTAGGGATAATAGTTTTATCGGCTGTAGTTTTATTTGCTCCCTAACTGAATTAACAAGCGTGGTATCAGCGCACAGAAGTAAACATGAATAGATCACACTCGATGACCGCAGACAACCACTGTCAAAACGCTGGCAGCAAGCGCAGCCGCCGCAGCGAGCGATGGTTCATGCGGTCTATCGCTTCAACAGAAACTGAGCGGCGAATGCACGGTGCATACAAAGGTCAGAGCTGTGTGGCGATCGCTTGCAAGATACGGTGCGCGCGACAACGCCGGAAATCCTTACCGGCGCAAAGTACAAGAACGCATTTGTTGGCAGAGTAGAAGCCCCCGCTCCCTCCGGCGCTGCCTTCCCGTTTTCCTCCTTTCGCGTAGGAGATTGCGTCACCAGTTCCCCTTGCGCTCGGTTGCAAGATACGCACATGGTGTCGCAGCACAGCGTTGTCCCCCCATCCCTCCCTCCTTCCCATACACCTCCGGCCTTTCACGCGACGGAAGTCGCGTTTGCTCTCCGCCGTCCGTTCGCTCTCCGTGCGCTTTCCGCGCGCGTCCGTTCGCTCTCCGTTCGCTCTCCGCGCGCTTTCACTGGCATATACGGCGCGCGGCGACGATTTTATCGCCCTTGGTCTTTATACGGAACCTCACGGAGACGGCGACGCCGAAGGCAGAAATCCGCTTGAAGTGTCCATATAATTGCTATCGCAATAAAATACTTCACCTGTGCCACGACACTCCACCCTTACAAAAATTTTTGTTGAGAATGCATTGAAATATCATTGGTCAATGTTGAGTATCGTATTGAGCATTCATTGGGAGTTTGTTGGGATATCATTGAGCAAAGTGTTGAGGGCTCTTGAATATTGGCCACTGAAGTTTTATTGAAACACAATTGGGCAAGTCAATGTTGAATAGTTGTTGAGTTAGTATTGAAAGCACATTGTGCTTAGACATATCATTGTGTAATTTCTGTTGAATTTCTGTTGGGTTTCTATTGATGCAGTCTTGAAATGCTGTTGTGATTGTTCTGTTGACCAATTGTTGAGTGATTATTGACACAGCATTGAAAAGTACATTGTGGGCCTGTTGAGATGGCATTGATATTTCGAAAATTGCTACTGAAATATCATTGATATTTTGTTGGGCTTGTGGCATTTTAGTGCACTTAATTTTGAAATTGCTTTGCTATTTGCACTTGCATGCCCCGGTGCCTCTTCACATAACTTTCCCTAATCCGAACGGAAGCAAAGGAGCGACTGACATATTTCATGTACCCTAATATGTAATATAGCGTGCACATGACACATTATTACAGTATATAAGGCACAACTGTATGAAACCTGAAGACATACGCTAGTGCCTACAGTGCTATTAAGTGTAAGGGAGCAGAACTATAGCACACATGCTGAAAAAATGTAGCAAAAGCGTACACATGCCTAGTTAAACTCGAAACAATTTTTTCTGGAAGATATACAACACCACCTGCACTTACAGCATAAAAAAGCTTCCTGTGCCTGTACAGCACAGCACAAAGCAGGGTCATGAGAACTGAAAAGTAGAACTTAGTGGGTTTAAAACTACCATGATGATGGATGAAATTGATAAATATTACAAAGTTATCACTCTTATTGGCTACCTAAGGGACTCCTTGAACTTGACCTACAAAGATGTACAGCAATGTTAAAAACAAACGGAAGATGGAAACCTATAGCCTTCTTGCAGGAATAAACAATGCAAATAGCCTTATGTGTCACAATTTTACGAGCACTTTGGCAATTTGGTGTATGTACAGACTTGACAAACAGCAGCTCAAACAGAGATGCGAACGCTGAATTAAGATAAGAATACACACGAATGCTCACTCAACTTGAAGTTTATTACAGCAGAAAGAATTATATTTCACAATTACAGCAGAAAAAAAAATATTTTGTAAAAACAACAGTCAAGTGACTCAAAGGCAGACCTTAAGCATACCCTTGTAACTAACTTTGAACACATGAACTCTTGGCTTGCATGCATAAATACAAAAATGAAGACCACTGAATACCTTACAGTAAAATGCTTCACACACCCAGTAAACACTCACAGAAGGGTTTACGGCTGCCTGTGAGTAGGCAAAATAACATGTAAACTGGAAACAAATGACTTCATGTATATATATATATACAAAACACCTGAATCGTGTTTTTCAGACGTAAACTTCTAAAACATTTGTGCTGTAAAAGCAGCTTACCTCCCTGGCATAAGTCAAGAACTGCACAGTATTTCAAGACAGTAGAGGCTTGGGCTAGTCGGTGCATACTCGAGAGGGAAACAGCGACGGAAGTCGCGTTTGCTCTCCGCCGTCCGTTCGCTCTCCGTGCGCTTTCCGCGCGCGTCCGTTCGCTCTCCGTTCGCTCTCCGCGCGCTTTCACTGGCATATACGGCGCGCGGCGACGATTTTATCGCCCTTGGTCTTTATACGGAACCTCACGGAGACGGCGACGCCGAAGGCAGAAATCCGCTTGAAGTGTCCATATAATTGCTATCGCAATAAAATACTTCACCTGTGCCACGACACTCCCTGCAGAGTCCGGCGGCCACGATGGTTTCTGGCGCATGTACAATATTTTTCAGAACTTTAGGTGGAAACACATGACAAGCGACATTGAAAACTGTGTAAAGTCATGCCACTTGTGCCATATAAACAAAGCCAAGTACAGGCCCAGACCAGCCGAGCTTGTGTTGCCTGAACACTACGACAAAGCTTTTGAAGACATACATGTAGACTTCGCTGAGCTCATATAGAGATCTCCGCGTGTACGCAAATCTCTGTCATTTCTGGTATCAATAGATCAATGCACTAGAATGTTGGCGGCACTGCCCGGCAAAGAAGACGCAAACAGTGTCATAGCCCTTCTTGACAGACGAGTATTTTCCAATTTGAAGGTTCTAGTATCAGACAATGGTTCTGCGTCCCTTAGCAGAAAGATTCGAGAGTGGGCAGAGAGCCGTGGCGTCACACTGCGACCTTGTGCGCCCTATCACCCGCAGGCAAATGGAATGGCGGAGAGGGTGATACGCGATTTGAAGCAATTCATGTCGATGTATCTAAGTTTTAAGCGCGGTTGGAAATGTTGCCTAGAAGCGGCGGTGGCTCATCATAACAAGACACATACAAGCAGCCTTGGTTGCAGTCCATATTTTGCTGCCTATGGTGAGGTTCCAAAGCTAACTGCAGACAAAGAGCTTGGAATTGCAGCAAGGCTAATGCTGACTGAGCGTCGCAAAACATCCCAGGAGCGACATATATACAGAAACGCCATGAAGTTTTCCTTTGACAAGCGGCGCCAAGGCCTTATACCGGAAGTTGGACTAGAAGACCTCGTGCTCTTTCGGAAAGCACTACCGGTCAGTGAAGCAAATATCCTTGGACCTTTTAAAGTAGTGAAGTTGTCGGTGCAGCAGGGTGTACTCAAGACTGTGGGGTACATGAAGAATGGACAGCTGAAGTTCGCGGCTATAAGAAACGTTCTTCGTTATCACCCCAGGAGGAGTGACACAGAAAGGGCAGAAGTGTAACCTAGCCGTGGAAGAAGGAGCGAGAAAGATCCTCCCGAAGGCGTGGAGTGCGGGGCTATGGAAGAGAGGGGTAATTGGAGATCGCAGGGAGAGACCTTCGTCCTGCAGTGGACATAAATGTAGGCTGATGATGGTAAGTTGAACAAAAAAAGTTTATTTTACTTAGTAGACTACTGGGCCAATACTCGTAAGACTTAAAGACAGGCATGCAGACACGGACGCCCGCATGAACGAAAAACACGACCGAAACAATTGATGTTCGGCGTTTTATCCTTCCTTTCATCCGTTTGTATATGTTTGAGCGAATGCCGTTTAACAACATAAATTCTCCGCTAACTTGCTTAACCTTCAGTCATTTTGAGAGGGTGTTTATTTTTGGCGTTCACTTCTATAGCAAGCATAACTGAAGCTTTTTCGAACGAAACGTGTAGCGATACGCATAATATAAATGATTAGTTAAGAGCACTGTAAGCAAAAAAAAAAAGCTTTTTATAGGAACAAAGGCTTTTTTTGCACTTCATTTTATTACAAAGAAAGAACAATTTTGCCGTTGCGATCACCAGTTCAAACATGTACCGGCTCGATAAATATGAAAGGGACCACCTAAATTGCTCGTAGGGTGTTGTAGGGGCTACATACACATGCGTTGCATAAAGGTTTTCAATAAGACTAAATGTTTAAAGGTAAAGCTACATACCGCATGCCAGATTCGAATCCACAAGTCACAGGTAATCGTTGCTTAGAAACTTTTTCCGCGTTCATTCTCATGATGCCCACAAATTGTCGAATATAGATTCTTTTAATACGGTGCTATTTTTTGACAACCTTCTATCAAATACGAGTTCTGAGCGATATGATGACTTGAAATCCTAAAATTTTGAGGGCTCAGAAAATTACTGGCTTGGTGCACACTGCCAAGTCAACCAAGTGGACGGCGTTGTGGAACGTTATAGACGCTTATCATACATCCGCCTTCTCGGTGTTTGAAGCCGAGCGTCGTCTCGGCATCAGCAATCGCCTTCCTGTTTGAGAACGCGCTTTTTCAAAGTCACTCATTATTCTCGTTATGGTTCCTTCCTTGTTACATCCGGCTTCCTTCTTAAAAACATTGAGCAGTGCCTATTACGCGGGCGCAGCTAAACGTTTCGTTACTCAGACCCTGTAGTTTCGGTTTTACGCAGCTTATACTTATCTGCCTTTCTGAAGGTAATAAATTAGATAAGAGTTGTGCAGCGGGAACATTTGCGGTGGAGAAAACGACCCTTGGTAGAGAAGCTGTTTTTCGCTACGTCTTGTAAATATGCGGAAAGGCATCTTAAACTCTCAACAGTGTGGCTTTAAAGTTGAGTGAAAAGGCACAGCTCTAGCTCATTGCAGCAGGTACCTGAGATGTTATCTTGGTTGTAGTAATGTGTGTAGCTTATAAGGCAATTAGAGTGAGTGGTTAAGGTTCATAGATTAATAAAAATTCAGCTATAATGCAACAAGTAATCATTCTCAAATGCAGAGCAAACAGGCTAAGACACAGCATCAGAATGAGAGGCATGAACACACCTCAAGGTTCACTTCCCTAAACTACATTAAGAAGTTTAATACCAAACTAAAAACAATCGAAAACCCCCAAAGAAGAATATTTAACGTGACTCTTCCTAATATCATCGCTAGTAGTCCTCCGAGGTTTCGGAATCACTTTCGCTTGGAACCACCACCACTACAGGAACAGCCTGTGAGAGAAAAAAAATAACTCAAACGGAATATTTGCCGAGTACTGCCGATAAGCGTTTACGATAGATAACGAGGCTGTCAGGCAGCCGACATCATGCAACCGCTAGACGTAACCAATGAACGCGTTTTGATATGTTATTGCAGTTGGACGTAAAGTAAGCTAGCTGCTAAGATGAAATTCAAAATGAATTTCTGAGGCGATATGGTGTAGTAAATGCCTTTGTCACATTTGTGGCAACTCACTCTGATTTGCAGCTCATCTTACCACAGGGAAACGGCAAAATAATCCCAGTTGCCTTCTAACTTTCGACCAACATAACGCACCTGTACATCATGCGAAACATTATAACCAACAATTTTAAGGCGATTAACTAGTTTTGTCGACAAATCAAAACATTATGGCACCTCATCAAAATGGGGGTTTTGTAGGGAATTATCTAACCACTAAGTAGTTCATCACCTCGCAACAGGCAATAGTAACCGCAGCCAGAGAAATATATTTGTACTTGAATCAAAATAACTTTTGTTTACATTTATAATATTCGCATAATAGCTGAAATAAATTTGTACTTCGGAATGACATAGTTACAGAATGAATAACCGACTTTCTATCGCAATGTTCATAGCCTGTTGCTTTCGATAATGTGCCATCGTCCACATATGTAACGCGGGGGCTCCCAGGGCTTGGTTGTTGGTCTACTTTATCTGTACATTTTATTAACAACGTAGCGTGTAACAGGGAGTGAAACTTCAAGCTGTTTTGCAGACGATTGCAACATTTATCGAGAAATTAAGGCATACGAGGATCACCGTGCCCTAAACATATCACAGATAAATGGCGTACGAAATGGCAGGTGTGCACTTACAGTAGTAAATCCGCATGTATGTTGGTTGCAATATGATACACTTTGCATTCATTTTGTGCTTATGCACCTAACGGTCCTGCACTTGCCAAAGTTGACCAGAGCAAGTACCTCGGAGTACCCGTAACTATGAAGCCCGAACTGGGAGCTGCAGATAACTAACATCCCTGCGAAAACACTGCGTAAACATTTGTTTTCTTAAAATATGCTGGGGCCCTGTCACAACGCAAACTAAACCATTAGCTCACACGACCTTTGCAGCTCATATTTAGAGCATTTGGTTTCCGCAAACAGAAACTAACACGACAAAGCCGCATGGAGCCCAGAAAAAGGTGATCAGGCTCGTCTTTAACATGTAAACGCCATGATTTTCTTACTTACCTTTTAGTGCAGTCGGGGCTGGCCATGCTCTCAACCAGAGCGAAACAATCTCACCTAAACATTGTCCATCAACAAATTTTTAATTACTGGAAATTGACTCCTAAAAATGTATCTTTTTCACAGTCTCTTATGTCACGCCAAAAACATTCACACCTTAACTATGTTCTCTACCCATTATGACACGCACAAGTGTCAATTTTTTCACCATGCAGTTCAGGAGAGAAAGAAACAACTTTATTTATTCCACAATAAAGGCAATGGAGCTGCAAGAATAAGGCGGGGGAGGCATGAAGTTGAGGCATGTACTGCAGTTGACTTTGCCTTGTGGACACACGTATTGGGACCGCCTAAACGCGAGTCACATGGAGTCGTCGTGCGCCGAATCTTAATGCGGGGTAGATGTAAGGGATAATGTTTCTCCTATGTAAATCGAACTTTGTAAGAAATTGAAACAATAAACACCTTGATATTCCAAGTGGTAATCAAATGCAACGACATAAAAGAAAAATAAACAGTGAATGATTTAGCTGTTTTGTAGCCGTCAGCGCGTTAAAAGGGCCAGAGAAGTTATACTCTGTCAAAACTCCTCGCTCAGAAACAGGAGGGCTGTTACAAAGGATATCCGTTCAGTTGTATAAATTATAAAGTATTTGTTAAGCAGATCTCACGCACTGTAGAAAAAAAGTTTCGCCCGAAATGTGAAGCATTGATTGCGATAGAAAATTAGTGGATATCTATACGAATTAAGGATAGTAGGTTTATCGGCCGTATAAAGCATGAACATTCGCTTATTAACAAAGTTAACAAGCACGGTGTCACGCATGCACAGGTAAACATGAACACAACTCGCTCGATGACTACGCAAACTCTCTGTGAAAACGCTGGAGTGAGGATGCGTGGCCGCAGCAGCGAGCGAATTGACCTTTGTACTGGCTCTCGCTTCAACGCGAACAAAACGTCGACAGCACAGCGCATATGAAGCTACCGGCATTCGGAGCGCTTTGTCCACATCACAGATCGCTTTCAAGATACGGCGCCAGCGCGCCCGCGTTGCAAGCAGCAGCCCCCGGAGCACGAGCCTCCGCCCCCCCCCCCCCCCTTCGCCTACACATAATCAACGCGGGTCACACAGCGGCAATTGTTTGAGAAACATTTATACCCTACCAATTATTACATATCTAGTCTCTATACACACCAGCAAAATGATAGCAGCTTAGATTTGTTTTAAAGTCATCTATTTACGCATTCTCACGTGATTTCTGCCCTGAGCCGCTGTTTACTGGCCTTTTGAAAAAGTAATTCTGTTCGCGATGCCGGCTTGTAACACATCAATTTCACACTACGCTATGCAACTGGACAAATAACATAAGCATGAAATTACCTGATGAGCCAAGAACGAGCAGGCGTTGAGTGCCAGACACACCAAAACGCATACGTGCACCTGAACGCCGAATAATGCAGATAACTCAGTGTGCGTAGTCTTGTAGACGAAGTGAAAGCCATTCAACACAAAAATCAATTCAGCAAAAAAATCAAAACTAAGACGGCGCACAATGGCGGTAATCTTTCACACGAGTGAGAACACAAAGATACACCCCACAGCAACAAAGAACGTGAAAAGATGCGAACTGTGTAACTATATAACGCTTCTGCTCTTCGCTTACGATACGCCAATCTCAGTTCCAAGGGGTCCTGCTACAGTCTTGAGCACAAATAAAGCCATCATCGTCATCATCATCCCTCTTATCCTACTTTTATATCCAATGCATGACGAAGGCCTCACCCAGCGACCTCAAATTACCCCTGTTCTGCGCTAGCTGATTGCAACTTGCACCTGCAAATTTCGTGATTTCATCACTCCACCTAATTCTCTGCCGTCGTAGACTGCGCTTCATTGTCCTTGGCACCCATTCTGTAACTCTAATGGCCCGCTGGGCATCTACCGTACTCATTATATGGCCTGCCTAGCACCATTTTTTATTGCGATAGCAATTATATGGACACTTCAACCGGATTTCTGCCGTCGGCGTCGCCGTCGCCATGAGGTTCCGTATAGATTCCAAGGGCGATAAAAGTGTCGACGCGCGCCGTATGCGCGAGTGAAAGGGCGCGGGGGACGTGCGCTATCACGGAGAGCGAACGCACAGCGGAAAGCAAACGCGACCGTCGCACGAAAGGCCCTGAGGGTATGGGAGGGAGGAAGGGAAGCGGGCCGACCCTGTGCTGCTTCAACAAATGCTTATCTTGCAACCGGGCGCAAGGGAAACTGGCCACTTAAACTGCCACGCGACAGCAAGAAAGCCGGAGGGCCGCTCGGGAGGGAGGGGCAGCTTCTCCTCTGCAACAACTTCTCCTCTGCACAACTCCTCTGAACTTTGCCCGGCGGTGGCGGTCGCCCACACCGTCTCTTATCTGCACTCAGCTCTGACCTTTGTATGCGCTGTGCATTCGCCGCTCAGTTTCCGTTGAAGCGATAGACCGCGCGAACCTTCGCCCGCTGCGGCGGCTGCTCTTGCTGCCAGCGTTTTGACAGTCGTTGTTTGCGGTCGTCTTCTTCTTTTTGCGGTTTTACGTGCCAAAACCAGTTCTGATTATGAGGCACGCCGTAGTGGAGGGCTCCGGATTAATTTTGACCACCTGGGGTTCTTTAACGTGCACTACAACGCAAGCACACGGGCGTTTTTGCATTTCGCCTCCATCGAAATGCGGCCGCCGTGGCCGGGATTCGATCCCGCGATCTCGTGCTCAGCAGCACAACGCCTTAGCTGACTGAGCCACCCCGGCGGGTGTTGTTTGCGGTCATTCAGTGTGATCTATTCATGTATGCTTGTGCGCGCTGACACGGCGCTTGTTAGTTCAGTTAGTAAGCGAATGTGTCCAAGTTTATGTAGCCGATAAAAGTACTATCCCTACTCCGAATAGCTCTCTACTAATTTGCTATGGTACTTCGCCTTTCGGGCAAAACTGCGACCTTTTTTTTCACTTATTGTTCATTTTCTCTCCCAGTTCATTTATTCAGCATGCATAGTTTTCTTCTAAAAAAATTATGATGCCCGTATTGACACGGAGCCAGATAAGCGAGGCGGATACATTTATTTACGTTCCAAGCTCCACGACTGAATCCATGTTGTGCAGGATGCAGGTTATTTCATTATAAGAATTTTTGATTGTCCTCATCAATTATATGCTCGAGAATTAAGGACGAATGTGGTGTTACATTCCCCATTTTATCATATCTACACTTACAGACCGGCATCTTCCAGTTATAAAATGTTTGTATTCCCAATCGCAAGGAAGCATTGTGTACACACATTAACTTTATCAAGTTGTCCGTCATATGTAACCTTACTTGGTGCTTCAGACCCATCTGTCATGGAGAGGAGGATGTACGGCTTGCTTGACGGTGAAGATTATGCCTGGCATGACTGAAATATTGAATGCAGTCCAATATGACCTTCATCAAGCGAAGTAATCTGAACTTGTATGTCAGCAGATGCACACTAAGTCGAACGCTCGTCTGCAGCGAGCCCTTTCTATAATTTCAATTCGCATACATTGATGCTGGGGATTAAAAGTGTGGTTGAATTATACAGGGTGTTGCATTTTAGCTGCACCAAAATTTTAACAATTGCCTGTGGCAGATAGCACAATTGTAATCCTTGATCTAAACTAATCGATGAGGCGGCCATTACTTCCACGAGAAATCAAAACGCCTAATTGAGTATTGACATAATTACGCTAGTCAACTTTTTAATTAATGATTTTACGGCACATCTTTCAATCTACGAATTATAGCCGCTGAGTTCGCAAGGCGTATCCACTTGGAACGAATTCTCAGGACTGAACCAGTTTCGAGATATTAATTTTCAAAGTGTCCGACGAAATACATGGGCGTTCCAGTTAACTTTGTGCTTGAATGCATAAAACAGCGTTTTCCTGAAAAGTTAACTGGAACGCCCATACATTTCGTCGGACACTTTAAAAATTAATATCTCGAAACTGGTTCAGTCCTCAGCGGCTATAATTCGTAGATTGAAAGATGTGCCGTAAAATCATTAATTAAAAAGTTGACTAGCGTAATTATGTTAATTACTCAATTAGGCGTTTTGATTTCTCGTGGAAGTAATGGCCGCCTCATCGATTAGTTTAAATCATGGATTATAACTGCACTATCTGCCACAGGCAATGTTTAAAAATTTGGTGCAGCTAAAATGAAACACCCTGTATGTTGCCACAGGATAAAGTTGTGTAGTGGAGCTTGAAGAAAAAATGTCACAGTTTCGAAGCAATGTATGCGATAGCAACACAGCAATGTCATACGAAGTAAGGTGAGCGGCTTTGGTAGCAATATGAATTGTAGTACATGAGCTAATTAAGTAAGCAGGTGTGCTGCGGCGTAAGTAGACCGACATGAAGAGAGACTCGATGACCACGAGAAGGCGCGTGTGAAACGGTGGTGTTGATGAGAAGCGCTTCCCGTGGGCAGCGCGTGCGAAGGGACACACCTGTAGCTCTGCACTGCCGATCCGGGCAGCATTGCATGTGTAGCGTGCGTTGGAAAATGTGGCCCGACTATTACTAACTGAATGAACAAGCGTGGTGTGAGCGCTCACTAACAAACATGAATAGATCACACTTAATTACTGCAGACAACGACTGTCAAAACGCTGGCAGCAAACGCATACGCCGCAGCGGCGAAGGTACTTGCGGTCTATCGCTTCAACGGAAACTGAGCGGCGAATGCACGGCGCGTAAAGGTCAGAGCCGTGGGGAGATAAGAGACGGTGCGGGTGAGCGACGAGCGCGGTTGCTGGCAGAGTAGAAGTGCGCCCCCCCCCCCCCCCCCCCGCTCCCTCCGGCGCTGGCTTCTCGCTTCCTTGCTTGAGCGTGGGAGATTGAGTGCGTTCGTTCTCCGTGATAGCGCACGTCCCCGCACGCTTCCGCTCGGGCATACGGCGCGCGGCGAAGATTTTATCTATAGGGAACCTTACGGCGACGGCGACGCCGACGGCAGCAATCCGGTTGAAGTGTCCATATAATTGCTATCGCAATAAAATGCCTCAAATGACTCTGTTATAGAAGAGTTTGTGCAGGTCAGGGCAATTGGGACTGGGGTGGCGATCTGGGTAGTGGTTGGGTTCGGTTGCGTGTGCCACGTCTCTTCTCTATCCTTCGTCTCTTGACTGGTTTTAAAAGTTGCAGTTTTGCCCGAAAGGCGAAGCTTCAATTGCAATATCAAATTAGTAAAGAGCGATGCGGACTAAGAATAGTAGTTTTATCGTCTATATATATATCTATATATATATATAATATTGGACACATTCGCTTACCAACTGAATTACAAGCATGATGTCAGCGCACACAAGCAAACATGAATAGATCTTACTCGACGACCGCAGACAACCGCTGTCAAAACGCTGGCGTGAGAAAGCGCAGCAGAAGCAACGAGCGAATATTCGTGTGGTCTATCGCTTCAACGGAAAATGAGCGCTGAACGCACAGCGCATACAAAGCTATGATCCGTCTGCAGATCGCTTTCAAGATACGGTGCGGGTGACCGCCGAAGCCGAGCAAAATACAGGTACGCAGCTTCGGGCAGAGTAGATGCCGCCCCCCCCCCCCCCTGCCTCCCGCGCTGCCTTCCGGCTTTCCTCCTTTCGCGTGCGAGAGTGAGTTGCCAGTTTCTCTTGCGCCGTTGGTGCCGCAGCACAACGTCGCCCCCCCCCCCTCTCTTCCATTTTTCCACGGCCTTTCGCGCGACGGTCACGTTTGCTCTGCACCGTGAGTTCACTCTCCGTGAAAGCGTGCGTCCCTCGCACGCTTTCACTCGTACATACAGCATACGGCACGCCGCGACAATTTTATCGTCCTTGGACTTCATAAGAAACCTCACGGCGATGCCGACGGCAGAAATCCGCTTGAAGTGCACATATAATTGCCATCGCAATAATACTAAATAATTGGGACTGGTTCTGTTCTCTGTGATGGTTACATGTTGTCTTTGTTTAGAACTGGGATGTCCTAGTCAGCCACCTTGCGTTCAGGGGCTGAAGGTACTTGACTGCAGGATAATTTGTGTGGACAGCACTGCTCAGCCAGACGCAGATCTCACTGAATAAAAAAGAAGGAAAACAAACAATATATACAAAAATATTTTAATAACATACCGTATTCTTACAAGTATCCCACCGCACTGCTTGATAAGTCTTTTGTAAACTACATCGTTTTGGTTTCATGAGTAATTTTTTTTCTTGGCTCGTATAGTACAGCAGTAATGTCTCTGATTTCAACTTTGCTGATTCAGACCTTTCTGCTCTATTTGGGCTTGGCAGTTTCCTTCTTTACACGGGTAGAACAATGGTCAGGTCATATGATGGACGCTAATACGTTATAACAGTTTCGAAGTTGCAAGTTCTCTACAAATGCGTCTAGTATTCTTTAGCTGCCAAAATGTGTCATCAGGACAGCATCGACAAAGAACAAAATACTACAAAGCTATTGAAAAGCAACGTGTAGCATCATTCTCAGCAGGGACATATGAAGGAAGGGGAAAGAATAACCGAGCTCAACGTGAGTACAAAATACGGCCAACGTTGTCTGCAAGTCAAATTTTAACCTCCATTTTTTGTCATTATTCCAAGTTGTGTGTTTTGGAATCTCTAAATTATTTGGCTCGTGTAAGCATTCCTCTAACCTTCGGTTGTCCAAAATGCCGTAATCGGGATGCTCAGCCACGTATTTAGTCAAGTACAGTAAATACCTTCTCTAGCTATTTCTTTGCCGCAATCCATTTGTAGATTGACGGCCATACAGATGTAGTCTTAAATACAATGCCGTATGGGAGTTGTACATTCACGTGCAATATGAGCTGAAACATGATGCCCGTATTCAAAATGGCCAAATCCCAAAAATAGAATTACGCGCTGACCCACAAATATAAGGCCAACTAAGCACCGTCGCAATTGCATGGTGGTATTTATTAAACACTTGCTTTTGCACGCCGGCGCAACCGTGTAGTCTTGGGGCTCTTTCTAACACGTTCACCATGCTGCCGCCCATACTGCACGTGCATACACATTTTTCTTGGCTCAGAAGGGGTTTTCTTTAAGCGCAGCAACAATGAAACAATTACGAGCCTCAACAAGATTCTTGTTCGGCCAAAATTATGCACTCACGTGCTGCATTAGGGTACTATCATTAAAATGTAATATGCACCCTATCAGAAAAATATACCGCGTACTGCCAAGGCAACGTCAAGTAACAACCGAAACACAAAGCGCACTGAGTGGGATCTCCCGGTTACGATGTATTCACGCACGACAGGCATGCACGTGCGTGTGCTGCTGTGAAAGGCAGCACGTAGGCTATTATCACTCAAAAGGTTTAGGATTCTAATCGTTTTGTGAGAAGATGAGTCATAAATTCATGCCGCAACTCCTCCGGGAGTTATCTAAGTATGCATAAGCATTGTTTCACTAGATCATCTCCACGCAGCCCCGTGTCATTATCAATGTTGTGAAACCTGACCCGACTAGCACAAACGACAGCGCTGCGGGAACGCGAACTGCTGCGGACGGCGGCGCAAGGTGGGTTGAGGACGCAAGCATACTACTGCAGGTGGAAGCGCCAGGTGCGCTGATAACATTCCGATAATTATAAGCCATATCGCTTTTTAGCGCCTTATCCATCCGCGTCGAACCATCATGAACCCTGATCAACCGTACCCCGGCGGTGGCTGCCTATGGCGCGGCCGCGGGGCCGTATCTTGAATCTTATCTGCGATGGGGACATAGTGCGCCGATTACTCATAGCTTCGTGAGCAGTTCGCGTTGAAGCGAGAGGCCACACAAAGGCGAATTTCTTCGCTCGTTGCTGGTGGCCCTCGACGGACAAGCTCAACCTGGTCAACCGAGCGAGAAGGGCAGCTAAGGCCGCTGGACTACGGGACTGAGGGGACCACCCACTGCATAGCGGAGGAGCTGCCTACGGTCGCGGGCTCTTTCATTAAAGTTTATTCTATCTCTTTCTCTTGCTGCTGGCCCTATCTCGAAAGCGATCGTCTTACTGGACGGACGGACGGAGGGACGGTTTTCCTGGTTGGGTAACCATAGACATGCTTACGCATTTAAATATCCCCCAGCAAACTACAAGGAGTGTATAATACGGTCGTTGCAGTTTCTTCAGGTACAACAGCTTCAGAAAATGGCAGACCACACATGCACATCACTTAAAGACGGCCGTCAAGCTTACCCTTTTCTCTACCGCTATCACACACTATCGCTGAGAAAAGGCCATGCTGCTCACATAACTGAGACTAAATGCTTATCATCAGCCCGCCACGAAGCGCTGTCTGCCGTTAAAGGGCAAGCACTTAACGCGAGTGCGTGTACGAACGGTGTTTACAAAGTGTTTTCTCAGTGCACGCGAGATGCACTCTAGCACCAACATGACACGCTGAAAGAAAGGGCTGCGATGAAAAAACTCACGGCACATTTCACTATGCGGAGGACAGTTAGTCATGCTTTTCTCCTTTTATTTTCGTACAATTTGCAGGAAATCTGTGGAACATCACCGGCGGGTTTAAGTCTTTCGGTGTTTTTAATTCTGTTGCAGTACTGCACGACAGAGCTGTACTGCCTGCCAAACATGCGATATGAAGAGGTCGCATTTGCCATCGCGGAAAGGCAACCACCAATAGCAGGCGCGCATGAGTGAATGGGTACGAGCGGACTCCGATGTGGACCGGAAACGACCTTTAACTTTCGTATTTCTCCGTTAGGGAGAAAACAGTGCTGGTGTTTGGGTGCAAGATTGAGCTTGCCTCAAGTGTATATGAAAAGGGATCGGTTCTGGCCACCACCAGGGAAATTTTAAAGGTAATTTTTAATGCGAAAGCAGCTAAGTGATTGAAATTGGGTTTGCCTTATACGTTCTGTGCGTCCGCTTGTTGCGACCACCCTCCATTATGTTACGCTTATTGATTTCTGTCGTCGTTAGGCCACCTGGCCATCCTCAGCTCCGTCATTGTCATGACCAAGTCGAACTCTGATTTACACGTTACTGTCACCCCTCCGAGACCTTGCGCAAACTGTTTTTTCGGCAAATATGCTTGTGGCTAGCCACTACACAAAATAAACTCATTTCCCAGTCCTTCGTCAGATCAATTCCAAAATACGCTTACATCGTTTGGTTTCCGCACACGACTAAGCTGGAAGGTGTAGAGAAAGGCCATCAGGTTAATTAGTTACAAGTGGAAACCACTTACCTTTACTATGTTTTGCTGGATGCCGCTTCGCCGTTCGCCGGGCCAGACTCAGATGAAGCCAGCGGAAGTGCGCCGTCATGCGGCAGCTTGTCCTCAAGTACGGCGTAAGCTGCACTTACCAGTTCGTTTGGTCAGATAATATGGCGGCCGTGACAATATATCTTTGTGCGTTTCCAAAAGCTAGGTGATTACGTCTCTAGGTGTCCGGTAAGAGCTTTGAGGATAATTGGAACCCGTATGCGATAGCTTAATTTTTTTCTTACATAAAGCGCTTTCTCAATCACCTGGGCTTACAGCGCGCGCCACTCATGTTTGCGACGCTGACGATGCTGCAATGGAAAATTCTGGACGTCTTCTCAAAACACTTCTCTGGCCTGCTTCGGTAGTTTAACAGGTATTTTAGGTGAAGAAAAGAAGAAAAGATGAACTCCCGCGCGCGCGTAGTGCCGCTGAAAAGTTGCGAAGCGCCAACTTCCGGGACAAGGCTGGTTTCAGTCGAGGGCACTCCAGCCTCCTTTAGTAGACAGCAGTGATGTAAAGGCGACGATTCTCCCATGCGGTCGGGGCTTGCCGCGGTCTCAATGATTACAGGGCAAGCTCGTCTACAGTTTGTGTATCCATGAATTTACAACCAGTTTTGGATTGACTCATGAAAGTAAGTCTCCTTTCGACAGGCTTATGTCAAAAAGACGCCTTGGCTGAGTTAACTTCAAGATAACTTCAAGATATTCATTTTGATAGATATTCATGAAAGCTTCAAGATATAAATTTTTTTCACGCGCAGTTCAGAAGTAGAGGCGCCTTGATTCTCCGATTACTTATTCTGGGTAACTAGGCAATTTGAGCAGTGTGCTGAAATATGTGTCTGCAAAATAATGCAGTAACGTTTGTTTGGCGAATCATTTCGATGGAGGCGAAAATGCAAAAACGCCCCTGTGCTTGCGTTGTAGTGCACGTTAAAGAACCCTAGGTGGGCAAAATTAATCCGGAGACATCCACTATGGCGTGCCTCGTAATCAGAACTAGTTTTGGCAAGCAACACCCCAGAATCAATCAATAATAGCTAGGATATATTTGTGTATACTGCGTAGATATTGTGTGTCCTGTATATATATAGAAACTTTATTTGGCTGGAAAATATTTGAAGTATAGCGGTGGTCGGAGCCCCTCAGTCCAGGGCCCCACTGGCCTCTGCCGCCTGCCTGACCTGGCTAATTAAGGACTTTTGTCCTGCCAAGTCGGAACGGGCGAGCTGTGCCTCCCACTGCTCCATTGAGATATTATTAGTGGGCCTATGATGGTGCTTACTACACTCCCAGGTCACATGTATTAGTGTAGGTATGCCACCGCACCAAGGGCATGTGGCCCTATAGCGGGTGGGATACATGGCATTTAGCAGTTTTAGATGGGGGAATACCCCGGTCTGTATTTTGCGCCAGTCGGCGGCCTCTTCCCCGCTAAGTTGTGGGTGAGGCGGCGGGTATTTTCTGCGGGTATTTTCTGTGTCCTGTAGCTTTCTCAATATGTTGTATATTTACTAATGTACACTAAAATAAGGCATTGTACTAGCTGCTTTATTATTTCTTTTTTTATTGTTTTGAAGGGCATTCTGTGACTATTGACCATTGTGCAACTGGTACTGTGTACCTTCCTTGGTCCCACAAGACTGGCACCATCAGAAATAAATAAATAAACGAAAAGAACAAATAAATAAAAATAGGCAAATAAATACGTAAATGAATATTTATTATAAAGTGTAATATACTTCTTCAAACTAAATGCTCAAAGGAATAGGTACATACCTGTTATATATGGGCACGGAAAATTGAATCCACACATCGCAAGTTATCGTTGCTTAAAAAGGATTTCATGCTTTCTCTCACAGTGCTCACTACCATGCTCCTTCCAGGAAGAGAATATTCTAGGAAATAAGGTTGCATGATAAACAAGCAGCTACTTTCGCAGCATTGAGTGGCCCCACTCTCCCAGTCGCGTTGTTTAAGGAGTATTGTTGCTTAATACAAGGTGAAAATTTTGATTATCGACAGCTGCGGAAATAATCGGGTGAGGGAGGAATCAAAAGCGCCCAGTTCGCAGGCATATAAAAACAAAAAAACCCTGCGGTCAAAATTATTCCCGAAAACACACAACTCACTTCGACGTCCATAATAGTCCGTGAGGTGCCTTAGGACCGCAAATTTTTGTCTTAGCACTACCGCATCTTGTGCCTTCCATCAAATCATTCCTTTGCCGTGATACGGTGTGAACGTATAACGGACTGCCACTTTCTCGCAGTTACGATCGTCATTCTGATTATCGTTTATAAGATGCAATGGTGGTCAAAGCACCAGTGTGATCAAGTACCAGCCTTACCTCTATGCATGATCATAGTTAGATCAGTGCAGACAAGAATATCACGGCACCAAGGATGTGTTCCTTAACATGTATAAGATATCGCTAGACTTTAACTACTCCTTCAAAGAAATGGTGATGGCAAGACGAGTTATCGCGCCTGTTTACAGAAACGCAACCTTCCATGCCATGCCGCTTACATTAGCGCTTTCCGATACCATATCGCTTCTCGACCTGGGCTTCAAGACATAATTGCGCTTGTCGGGTGTTTTCTTGTTCTCTTTGGCACACCGATCTCTACAGTTTCCTAGATTCTTTCGCCAGACCTCAGACGTTAGTCTGGAGACATACAAGTGGTGAATGAGTGCTTGACGCCACTTATACTGCCGCTTCAGAGGTAGGTAGAAAATTATACATGAGATTTTTAAGGAGATTTTAGTGATGATTTAATAGCCTTGCGTGGGATACCGTGTGGATCATCATAAGCTAGTTAATGGAATGGCTGTTATTTTAATTTATGTTCGTTTTACATCGAGCGCTTTGATCACGGCATATTGCTTACTTTATGGAAATTGAATGATTCAACTTTTCCTATACGTAGCCGACAAGCTTCGGGTTAGGTAAACTGACGTAGTGATTTGGATTAGCGCCCATGGTTGAGGCATCGGCTTACTTGGTGCAGTGAGCGAAGTGGCAGGTTCAACTTATGACCACGGTGGCCGCTTTTCGATGGGTGCATAACACAAAAACGCCTTATGCGTTTTCTTTGATCTAGGTGTGCAATACAGAGTTGTAAAATATGGAAATTGATATGTCATCGTCCACAACGTAGTTCCTCGTAGCGCTAGTGCTGCATGTAGATGCTAAACCGGCAAAATCAGGCATTGTCTTACAAGTCCTTTTGTACTTACGCTCCTGGTCACAGAGTGCAAAGCACGGCTTAACGAAGATACACGTACGGGAATTTGGACCTCACAAAGACGACGAAATGCCGCCACCAAATGTTCAGCATAATTCCCACGATGCTTCGGTAACGATGGTTGAAGCAGGGCCAGCACCGTCACAGACACCACCACACAGTGCACGGAAATGTCCGTGCACAGCGAGGGGAATGCTGATACTTGCCTTTATGGTATGGATGATTGCAACAGTGGCAGCCTTAACGTACTTCTTTCTCTTGAGAGGCGAGGTAAGTGAATCTTGTACCTTACGTTGTCCATCATTCCATAGTCTTGTCTATTATTTGCCCTAGCTAGGACTTTGTATCGAGAAATGTTCGCAGAAAAAAGAAAAGAAAAGGATATTTTCAGCTTTACAATGGAACGACTGGCTGTTAGCAGAAAATGGCCTATTTTCGTTTTTTTTGCAAGCTGAAAATGAGTTCTTCACAATGGCCGGCAATTGATGCAAATTGAGCTCATATCATTTGTTGCTGAAAGTTCCCATGCATAGCTTGATACGGTGCTTGTGAGAATGTCTAAGGGACTGGCGGTTTAGGAAAGAGGTACAAAACTAGTCCCTAGGCGAGCACAGTCTGAAATGCTTCGATAATATGGTGATACGTGTGCGACAAATGCACATACAAAAATTATACAGATCCTAGGTACTCTAGGACCTATGTTTTGCGAATCATTTGTAAGGATGGCACACAAGCAATCTTTATTATTGCGACTAGCACTTATTATTGCGATAGCAATTATATGGACACTTCAACCGGATTTCTACCGTCGCCGTCGCCGTCGCCGTGAGGTTCCCTATAGATAAAATCTTCGCCGCGCGCCGTATGCCCCAGCGGAAGCGTGCGGGGACGCGCGCTATCACGGAGAGCGAACGCACTCAATCTCCCACGCGCAAGCAAGGAAGCAGGAAGCCAGCGCCGGAGGGAGCAGGGGGGGGGGGGGGGGGAACAACCGCGCTCGTCGCTCGTCCGCACCGTCTCTTATCTACTTACGGCTCTGACCTTTATGCGCCGTGCATTCGCCGCTCAGTTTCCGTTGAAGCGATAGACCGCACGTACCTTCGCCCGCTGCGGCGTATGCTTGCTGCCAGCGTTTTGACAGTCGTTGTCTGCAGTCATTCAGTGTGATCTATTCGTGTTTGTTGGTGCGCGCTCACACCACGCTTGTTCATTCAGTTAGTAATAGTCGGGTCACATTTTCCAACGCACGCTACACATGCAATGCTGCCCGGATCGGCAGTGCATCGCTACAGGTGTGTCCCTTCGCACGCGCTGCCCACGGGAAGCGCTTCTCATCAACACCAGCGTTTCACACGCGCCTTCTCGTGGTCATCGAGTCTCTCTTCATGCCGGTCTACTTACGCCGCAGCACACCTGCTTACTTAATCAGCTCATGTTTACTACAATTCATATTGCTACCAAAGCCGCTCACCTTACTTCGTATGACATTGCTGTGTTGCTATCGCATTCATTGCTTCGCCCTTAGGGCGAAACTGTGACATTTTTGCCTACTTCGGCTGTTTTGAATTCATCCATCCACCCATCCATCCATCCACCTATCCATCAATCCATTCATCCATCGATCCACGTATCCATCTATCCATACGTCATTGACTCTCGCCATGCTGTCGTATTCGCACCTTCTACTCCATTACAGGTACCCAAGTTGACGAGCAGCTTGGGCCCATAGTAATGTGCCAGCTGTGATGGCGTCATGGCCGTTGTGTCGTAGTCGTTTAAGCTTTATCAGCCGACTCTCGTAATGTCGTTATCGTTGCAACGTCATCGTCATAGAGTCTTCGCGCATTCGTTTTCACACCGCCGTTATGATGCCGTAACGGCTGTTCCATACGTTTGTCGTGTTTGGAAGTGCTGCTTAGCAAGACAGCAGCAGTGATGTGAGCGAGATGGGTATCGCGGACTTTAACGTCGTTGGTCTGAATGTTGTTTTAACGATCTGATCTGCGCGCTGGCGCTGATTATATGAGCATACCTTCTGTCTCCGACTGTGAAGGGTCGTTCGAGATACCAGGGATATAGCTGCGTTCAAGAATTGAGAGGAAACGCTTCGACGCTGAGTTAGTAGTGTGGTAAAAAAAAACGCATTGCTGCGCACTTTCAAATGATATGCGCGTTACTATACGTACCATGCTCACATGTAGTAAAGTCAGTGCATGGTTTGACTACTTGGCGGGAAGTTAATTTTGTGATGAAATACGCACATTTACATTTTTCTAAGCGACTAATGATTCACCATTTTTTGACCTCGAATGCCGGGTCTGCGCGAAGTGATTTCAGCGCGGTTAAAATGTCATGATCATTAAAAAAATTGTGCGATAATTTCTTTCTTCTATTCGGAAATAACAATCTTGTGTTTATATACGTCTTACGGTAACGTCAGCGATGCAGAGTTTGTATGAGCGAACATATGGGATGTAATTCTGAAAACAGCACAGCTGTTTACTAGGCCGTTTCAAGGCACAGAAAATGGTGGCTGTATGCACCAAAAAGTTGCTGCTTGTGTGTGTTGGGTCTTTCAAAGTTAAGAGTGTGCCGTTTTGAAATGTTGATGTATGTTGTGCGATTTGTATACACTCAATGACTTGTTTCACGGTCTTCCGTGCAAGAAGTCCTGTCTGCGCATTTCAAAATTCGTCCTGCAGCTCTGCACACACAATCTTCACACTGAGTGACGTCATACCCCATTTATTTTATTTTTTGTAGGACTGGCGAACAATCAAAATAATTTCTCAGTGCAATACATAAGGCGCTCATGTGACATTCCTGTTCAACCAGACTATTATGAAAACGGTACAAGCTATGATGTTGTGCAAGCAGGTGACGTTTCCACGGCAGCACGCAAGAAGGAAAACAAAAAGAAACAGGCAATGATGAAAGCTCATCGATTGGAACTCCCCCCTTGCATTTTCTTGTGCAAGGAGTAAATTTTCTTACGCCCCGATACGGGGAGTGAATAAAATACCCAAGTGTGAGTGCTTTAGATGGCGAGTGATTTACTCCAATTCCAGTTTATTTCTTTGACAGTGTGGGCGACTACAGATCGAATACCATTAGTTGCCGTCCACCTATATTTTATTATACTTTAAAGAGCGTGTCTGATGGTGAGTTGAAGCGCAAAATGCAGCGTGCGGATCAAAACATTATAGCGTTGCTATGTTTATGTCTACGCTCTACACCGTTTACAATCTAAGCCTAATGCGAAGGGCAGTTCATGCGAACGCCCCCCGGCGAGAGACCGACGCAGTTATGCCACAATCACGAAGGTGACGTTTGCGGAGGACGGAATGGTGATCAAAGATGTATACTGAAAGGAGTACAACGCGATAGACACAGGTATTTTTGCCTATTAATTGTCACCTTTCATTCCTGTGTTCACGACGTACGCGAAGCTTTAGCGCGATCCAGCTTCGTCACTTGACACAGACGCCTATTTGGCAAGACAGCAGCCACAGACATCAAACTCTTGGAGGGTTTACAAAGAAACGTTTGCTTTATTAAGCGGCATGGGGGTAATATCAAAAAAGGTATGGATAGTTTGTTACCACTTTGAAATATATTAAATAAAATGGAAATTTTTTTAATCTAAACAGAAGGAGCCTTGTGCCGTATTCATGTCTCCTATTTTGCCGAGATGCCTATGTGCGTCTGCGTACTACAAAACACGAAAGCAAGTCCTAGTAACAATTCGCGATTTTGCAGAAAAATGGTGGTGAGAATATGGTAAAGGTAAAATAGTATTCACCTGCAAGAGAAGGAACCTCTAGAGGACGCCCATATAGCTTTCTCGATAAGAACATTCCGCACCCAACTAAAAATTCACCCTCATCTGCATACCAACTCTTGGTCCCATAACCACGTATTGGTTTCACTTGCGGCTTCGTGCTACTCTCGGTTGTTTCAACATTGCAACTCCTATTCATTTATTATATTATTGGCCTTGTGCACGTTATACCATCCGGTGGTGCGGGCTTACCTCATTTTTATTTTTTTGTTTATTTTTCTACTCGTGGCACATAAAAAAGCAAAAGCATCTTTTAAAAAAGTGGCAGTTTCGCCCGAAAGGCGAAGCATCAATTGCGATAGCAAGCTAGTGGACAGCTATACGAAGTAAGGATAATAGTTTTTTCGGCCATATTAACTTTTAAACATAAGCATACTAACTAAATTAACCAGCATGGTGTCACGCACGCACAAGCAGTCATGAACCCATCTCACTTGATGACCGCGGAAACTCGTTGTCAAAACGCTGTAGTGAGTAAGCGCGGCTGCAGCAGCGAGCAAATTGACCTTCGTCCCGCCGCACGCTTCAACGCCAACTATGCCGCGAAAACACAGCGCAGGGAGGAAGGACTCTGCCCCCGCCGCTGATGGGTTTCAAGAAGCAGCCGTCTGGGCGCGAGCGCGCGGCGTAGTACGCGGCCTCCCCCCCGGAGCCTTGTCGCCCGGCGGGCGCGTGCGGTTGCACGGGTGGTGTGGAGTAAAACGCGCTTCCTCCTCCCCCTCCCTACCCTCCCTCCGGAGCGTTGCGCGCGACTGCAAGACGGCGCGCTTCCTTCCTATTTCCCGCCCTTGCGTGCGCGAGATTTAGCCGCGATCGCCGGCTCACCCTTGCACACTTTCACTGACACGTAGAAGATACCGCGCGTAGCGACGATTTTATCGCCCGTGGAATTTGTACTGCACCTCACGGCGACGGTAAAAATGCTCCTGGAGTGTCTACATAATTGCTATCACAATAAAAAGATAACCCATCTTCGATAGAGGAAAAAATAAACACCAACGCTTCGGATTCCTTCACGTGGATTTCGGGAGACATCATTTGCCGGAATCCGCTGAAATATGAATCCTTTAATCGCAAGGAGCTTACAAGTACTTAAAGCCACTACTCCACGCTGATTTATATCGGCAGTTCCTTATAAGCTGCTGCATAGGTCAGATAAATACATAACATTTATATACCACAAATTACGTACTAAGTGAAGGAAACAAAGGATGATGACAGAAGTGATACTCATGAGCATGACTGTGCAAAAATGACAATTACTCAGCGAGAAAACATTAACGCTCAGAATCCACTGAAATGGGTTCTGACGTGGGTACTAAGTGAAATAAACACTAAAGGATGATGGTAGATGTCATAGTCTTGAGCCTGACTCATCAAAAATGAAAATGACTCAGCGAGAAAACATTAACACTCACAAACCACTGAAATGGGTTCAGATGTGTGTACTAAGTGAAGGAAAAAGCTAAAGGTTTATAGTCGAAGTCATAGTCATGAGCACGACTAGGGCTTTCGCCTTAAGGTCTCCTAGGTGTACCTAAAGGGACTCCTGAGGAACTCATGACATGAATGTCATGACATGCGTGTCATGTAGGTCATGAAACAGCCGCCTACATCTTGGTGCTCTCCTGGTCGTTTCGTTAACTTGGTAAGCTCCCAGCACACTGCTTCGCATAGCATCGATACCCACAAGACGTGGGATCAGCCGGCTTTTTATTTCTTATAAGTTTTGTTCGAGTACCTAGATAAACATACTCCTCTGCAGATTCTAGTGGCTGACTGCCGATAATTATTTCTTGTTACTTTCCTAGGCTTTTGATCATTGCCTTTGTCTTCTGCATACCAATTGATCCTCCGCATACCGTACCATACCCTACCATACGATACCATACCTTCTGCAAACCATACCAATAGTTTGTTTCAATTCGTCCCCAGCGTTTCTGAACAGGACAATGCTGTCTGCAAACTAAAAGTTGTTTCGATATTCGTCGTTTATCCGTCGTTCTAATCCCTACCCAGTGTAAAACCTTGAATACTTCTAAGCATGCAATGAATATCATAAAAGAAATTCTGTCTCCTTGGCTGACCCCTTTGTTTATAGGTATTTTCCCCCTCTTCTTACAAGGTGTGTAAATAGTAGCTCATTGTATGATATCATAATCAGCTGCCACCTACCTCTCCCTGTATCTCCCACTTCCCTTACCCCAGTGAAGAGTAGCAGGCTTGAGACACGTTCTCCAGGCCGACCTCTCCTCCCTTCTCTTCATTAAAATCTACTCCTCCTCCCCCTGCTCTTGTGGAGAAATAAAATACCTGTGGAGTCTTCATGGTTATTTGACAACATATTCACGTAAGCTTCCTGTCCTCCTTCATTACGCAATGCCTCCATTACTGCTGGTATGTCTACTGCATCAAATGCCTTTTTGTAATTTATGAAAGCCATATATAAAAGTTAGTTGTACGCGGCAGATTTCTCAAATGCCTTATTGTTGACACTGGGACGATACATTGTAGAATGCCCGTTTCTGAAGCGAGCCTACTATCATGGTCGATTCAAGTCGAGTGTTGCCCTGATTCTATTGAAAACTACGTTGCTGAATAGTTTATACAATACTGAAAGTACGCTCTAGTAGGCCCATGATTCTTCAATTCTTGAAGGTCTCCTTTCCGATGGATTAGTGTAATGTTAGCACTTTTCCCACTCTCTAGAGACATTCCCCATAAAGCGCCGTAACCTCGCAAGAACTGGATATGGAACAGTAAATTTCGCCTAGCGTGTTCAGTGTTACAAAACGAGACAGGAGTCAATCTTTCCGTCGGTATTCTTTCTTCCTAAAAATAAAGTCTTCCTGTACGTCTGTTTTTCTGCAATCAGAACAGGCTTCAGCACCAGACTTGCAACCTAACGTTATCGTAAATTACATCAGTGAAAAAAGAAGTGAAAACTATGCGCTTGCGCTGAGCATAAGCAATACGGATCACAAGCAAACGAAAGTCACCTTTACGCAGTCGAACCAACAGTGAAAAAGCTATATCATTCACGCTAAAGATGAACACTAGAATAAGAAGCCAAAGGAAACAGGCTGAGAAACATAACGCCTGATTGTCTTTATGAACGGCATACAGAAGTCCTGCGCATCGACATTGGCTAAAGGTATGTAGTAAATTTGATGCGTAACATTCGTGTGTGCGTCCGTCCTACTTTCTCAACGCATTCGTAGCATTTCAGCTTCACAAGTGTCGACAAGGCAATTCAGTTTGTCAAAAATATACAACTCGTTTTCACGCATCCTCTGCTCTTCGCCAATATACAGGCTGTCCCAGCTATCACGCAGCACGATGTAAAAAAGAGGAACGGTGTTACGCGAAGCAAACCAAGTGCGTATTGTTTCCAGTGCAGTGGAGTAGTCACCAGTAATTTTTTCGTTGCTGAGATTTAGTTAGCTAATTGTAATGAATTATCTAACTCGAGAAGTACTGGCCTAATTATGAAAGTGTCAATGAGAAAATTGTAGAGCGACATGAAAAGCTCCCGATACAGCTTTCTGTTGTTCAATACGTGCCACATAAATGTGTTTTTACGAGCGTGAAAGGAGCCCGCGAATACACGCAGAATTGTCGCGCGACTGGTCGCTCGAGGTACTTTGCGTGTATTCGCGGGCTTCTTTCGCGCTCGGAAAAACACTTTTATGTAGCACGTACAGAGGAACACAAAGCTGTATCGGTAGGTTTTCATGTCACTACAATTTTTCTCATTGACACTTTGATAATTAGGGCAATACTTCTCGAGTTAGATAATTATTTCAATTAGCTAATGAAATCTCAGCAACGAAAAAATTACTGGCGCCTACTCCACTACACTGAAACAATAGGCACTAGGTTTGCTTAGCGTAACACTGTTCCTCTTTTTTAAAATCGTGCTGCGTGACACCTGGGACACCCTGTATACTCTCACATTAATCTCAGATTATAAGAAAACGGTAAGAATAATATTTTATAACGCTATTTCATGCATGGTAGAGGAGGAAGTGTTCTTTCCAGAAATCAGAATTTGTTGGGCGATGTTGAAAAAGGCTGCAAAAGTGCAAGGGTTGGACACTCGATGGTATGTGTAATCAACTGTCATTTCATACACCCTGGTCGATCAGGTCCAAGCGAACCCAAGAACATCACTGTACGTGACAAACACCCACAAGTGCCATATCAGACGACACTTCAGTGGGAGGCGCCGACGAGTGTACAAGGCATTATTGACGTGTACAAGGTGCAAGTGTGCGAGCGCTTTGCAATATGTGACCAAATGCAAGGCTTAAGTAGCTGCCTGGAGCGTAGCACTCATGATACATGGGTAGACTTTGAGAGCAACGAAGACACTTCGTATTGCATCCTCATCAGGGCCAGCGCACGATGCGGTGTGGACTTTTTGACGAGCCCACCAGCGACGCAAGTAATCAGAACCCCTGTAATCGAGGAGTTATAACTTGACAACGTACTTTGGGTTTGATGTTTCATGCCATGGGTCTTACTCAGTGGATTGGTCAAATGCTGAAAACTGCGCAATAAAGTGTGATTCCTTGGTGGACGAATCCTGCTGCCATTGCGCCATTTTAGTTCCCTCCAATATTTTATTGTGGGTTGCGCCCATTGCTGATAATCGGGGCAGTACCATCAAAGTGCCACCAATCCTTATGATTTCTTTGCAATACAGTCGCCCAGGCGCAGCACGTGAGCCTAGTTTATTTGCCTCGTTCTCCGGGTTTCACGTTGGTGTGCCATGGAGCAATAGTAAAGGGAGTCTTGCTGACAGCTGATCACGGATAGGGAAAGTAGAAATATCAGCTACGATGTTAACGTGGAGAAGGATAGAGATAAATAAACGGTCTTGGGGCCCTTTCTTATACGTCCGAAATGGTGTTCTTGTATTCTGAGTCACTATAAAAAAGATGCAGCTCCAGCGCGAACGTTGCAATCCATGTAGTGTGAATCAGGGGAATAAGTATGCTTTACGAACGAACGGTGGTGCGTACAATGTTGTTTACCTTCGTGCTATGAAACGTGTACTCTTGTGGAATGCTTCTGTTTGTCCACCCTAAAGGTCGAACGCTTATTCTCATGCAAATTTTATTCTGGTGCACGGAATCGTTCACAAGCTTAGCGGAAATGCAAGCACCAAATCACGTGGACGCGCTGTGCGAGGCGCATACGCAGCGATTTCAAAAGGATGAAGACGATGTATGTCTCGTGTCGTGAAAAGAATAGCGACCAGTAACTTCAAGGCTCTACATCTACATCTAATAGCGATCAGAAGTGTATTGCACAGAAATGTACGACACGTATTAAGCAACATTTATTGACGCTGTATCTATTGTGTAATAGTGCGATATATGCCTGCTCTGAATAATTGTTCAACAAGGGGCACACCCCCAGTGGCACATGCTGAATGTTTAAATAAAATAAAACTGTAAACAAACTCATGAAATATTGCAAATTATTCAATTAACAGATGGATACGCTTTAGAGATATTTGGTAGCCTTCAATATATCTCCGTGGTTTCTGTAAAAATTGTACGTAGTGAGACGTTCCCACTGTGGAGGAGCGGCCAAGAACCCAGTGGGAAATAGTGTGTGTAAATCAAAGGAACTAAAATGAATCGACGAAGCGTTAACTGTATAAATTGTATTCACAGATCGGTGCGCTTTGGAGATGCTCGTGAGCCGTCATTATTTCAATGCGCATGTTTTGTGTAGGATTGTGTTTTCCTCTTACGTGTAACTGAGCTGGGCATACGTTTCCGCCATACACGTTTTATGTTGCAATCAAATGTAGAGCGACCAGTTCATTATGGCGGACTGACCCACAACGCAGTGATAAATAATTAGTGGGTACAACAAATAAAATAAAATGAAATACTCCGTTAAATAGAACTGGTTATATGTGCTACTTCGCGGATACCTTCATGTAACATTTGTCTATATATACCTCAAATTTATTTGGCAGGGTAGTGACCGAGCCATCAGGTGAGTAGCCAAGCCAAGCCAGGAAGGTATACATAGCAAGCTTTGTTAAAAAATACTGAGCAACGTGTTGATTGCAATATTGAATTGGTCGCGTTCTTGCATTATGTGCAGCGTGCTGATATTCAAGCGCTACTTTTGGTAATTCTGAGAAACTTCACCTCTACATACTAGTACTACAGGGTGTACTGGTATCAACAAACTTAATTATAAATCACTGCCTTAGAATGCTTCACAATGGTTTCGCACGCTTTATTCTTGCCAATTATCGGTAGCAATGCAGTGTATAGCCAAAAAAAGAAACATTACACAATTTTCACCTTCGTGCCTCATGCTGCCTAGCCTTGCTATGTGTATTTCACAACTTTTTTAATAAAAACTTAAAACAGCCTTTTTCTCCGTCTCTTATTAATTATGAATGCGCGTCGGCGATTAACTCAACGTTGGTGCGACAAATTTTCATAACAAACGTTATTACGAATATCTTGTCCCAAATGACAGCGTCGACTCGAATATTCTGCCTACCTCCGTCGTCACCTTCGCAGTACCTAAATCTTTCAGCATTTGGAAAACTTTTGTATATATTATAGATGCTCACATAAATATATGTATAAGAGGAAATAAATAAAGTAAATAAATAAATAAAATAAATTATTCAATAAATAAGTGAATGAATAAATAAAAATTACATAAAAAATTCCACCTAGACTTGTACACTAGAACATTTTTGGGGGTTTTCGAAACATCTCTGCGAATTAGTCGCATAGAAATGACAAATAACGCAGGAATTTATTTGAATTTCTTATAATTTTCATTTGTTAGCTGTCTGCCATGGTCATATGATATGTTCTGACTAGCTAAATCCACTTATCTTTCACGGAATTTCTGCTTTAGCAATACATTTGGGGCTAGCAGAAGTGGCATGTCTGTGTCCTTTAAGCGACGTGTTGATAAGCCCAATAGCAATAGATGCCTTCCTGTTAACCTGCTCTAGGGGCAAGCCTACACCTCACGACAGATCAAGTCTTGTGCTGCTAGCATAGGGTACACCCTGGATATTGTATATATAGGAAAAGCCGTTTCAAATAAAGAAAAACAAAAAAATGCCTGCCGTCCAGTGAATCATACCTCGACCCACTGGGATACCCACGCTGCTGCTGCTGATACGCTGCGCTGGAGCCATGATGGCACACGAGTGCGACTTATCATTTCAGCATCCGGGCGGAAATAAGCCATCACAGGATGCCGTGCTCTAGCTCGTATTAGGGTGTTGTTTACGGAGCCACGGCCTGCATTGCGGTAGCGTCGTTCAAGACGGCCTGATGCCGCTCGTTATGGGGACTGCATGACGCAAGATGTCATAAAGCGCAACAGAAGTCTCTTTGATACAACATAATTTTCCGGAATAGTATTTGAATGTTACCGCACGGGTCTAGGGTACAGTTTAAGATCACTTAGCACATCTGGTTGCATAGTTTGTTCCTGGAAAAAGAAAACACATAGGAAACATTCAGGGCTTTTGGAACCATTCACATAGTGTCATTATAGGCAATAGCCCATGATTTAGGAGTCATGGGGATTTCTTGATACAAATTTTTTAGCTATCAACGAACCCCACACAAGCGTACGTTTATTGTCAAAAAGAAATTGTTTTCAACCATAGAGAGAAAACAATTATGCCAGAGGACCATAAGGGAAAATAATTATGTTTAATTGAGGTGTAGAAATAAGGAAGAGCTAAATGAAAGTGCAGAAAAAAGAGCTTGCCAGAGGTGAGAGGCGCAACCACATATTCTGCAGAAAGCGATATTTTTTTCTTCAACTTAATATAGACATCACTTACTTTAGGGTATTCCGTTCCTTACAGAGCGTCTTCTGGTAACCCTGTTTTAACCTTTAACCGATTATATTTCTCAATTAGCGTCCATTTTTTACGACCGGTCTATAGCGGCGATTACGTTGACTTGTCGTCACTCGGTTCACAGATAATGCGGGAAATGGAATTGAACGCGAAGTGAAACAGAATGGTTACATTACCCTAGCATTAATATGCACGTATTATGCTACACGTAGCTTTAATGTATGTTTTGTAATACGTCCACGCGTACTTATTATTTCCGAAAAAGAAACACAAACGTCTAACTTGAATGACAATTGAAGGGGCCTGACATGTTTGTTCTGATTCATTCCGTTCATTGGCTGAGCCTGGTGCATCCATTCTGCCGCACTCCTGATTGCGAAGTCTTTATCCTGACTTGTTGCACTACGAACAATGAAGACAAGATGCCTGCGGCAGCTTTTATATGTGAGTAGCCTGGGGCTTGCTGTAAGGTGAATGCTTGTGCTGTAAGAACAAGAAGAGTGGTTGTAGCATGTCTTTTTGGCGTAACTGTTTGTGTGTTTCCCAGAAGTTTTATTCAGGAAGATCATATGAGGGACCGGAATATGAGGGGGGATTAACATGATGACAACGAGTTCAATTGTACTGTTCTATCGTTTAATTATGACACTTCATTATACCCTGTGAGGATTATTTGTTAGTAAACAAATATTAGGCGCAGAGAATCAGGGCTTGTTGCAGGTAACGCGTTACGAAACTCTGAAGCGAGGAGGCTAATTACAGCCTTTATATTAAATTACTTGTGCAATGATTCAGAGCCTAGCACATGTATTTGAAGAACAGTGCAAGATGGTTGCCCAGTGCCCAGAAAAAAAAAGTTATTCGTGCGTCATTGTGCGCCAAGAAGGCTGCGTCCTCTGCGTTGTGTACGTATGAGCAACGTTTCAGAAGCATCTGGTAAATACAGACTCCACAAATAATTCCTAACGCAAGTGCCTGAAGGCGTTATAAGAACGTTATCAGCTGCATTTCTGACATCGCGATTGAACGTCATCAGAGCAAATTTACTATTTGTGAAAATGGGGTGCATGTTAAATGTAATGACAGGAAACTGAATGTTAACGATAACAAGTGGCCACGATTTAAGTCATTACCTTAATTAAAATGCTTTCCAAATTTATACTGAACCCTTGTGTTCTGTCAAGCTTCATGCGTTATACCATGTTTGTTTCAGTTTTCAATAGCACGAACGGTGGAATTAAACTAGGCAACTTGTTTATATTTGGTTAAAATAAGGGGTGAGTGAGAAGTAATCTCAAGTTTAAGTTCGATCTATTGGGTCAATTGCGGCATTTGCACTAAATTACGTATGTAAGCACTCCGAAGCGTTATAGGCGTTTTATGAACGGCACTGAGTATAGCCCGTCATGCTGGGAGAACTGTACCTGCCACGAGATCAAATCAGGCACAAATGACACTAACCTCAAGTAAATGTGGAAGTGAAGTTAAATATGTGTGAATGAATACCGCTTTTGCTTAAAGTTGCTTAATCAAGTGCTTGAAAGCGTTATATGTGGCTAAGTTTGCAACCAAAAAAGTCAAAAGCAGGCAATGTTCTCAAAATTTAGATTTATTGGCATGAAACTAAGATCCTTACTGCGAATGCTCCAAAGAAAGCGCTTCACTGGAAATTCAGCTTGGTATATGCGACGTCAGAAAAGATGGCTGTAGTCACTTCTACTGGCACATAGCATGCAGATACGGATTTCTTACGATGTCATCTAAACCGGCCCCATTTCTAGGCGGTTTGCAGCCTAAAAGTGGTCGTGGCCTTTCTTAAAAACGAAGCATCATGAAATTTAGTCGTAACTCTAGGGAACCATTACTCAGGGCAAGAGTTACGCGTACACAAAATAAAGGCCGGGGTTGCGCTGAAAAGGCAAATAATTCATAGCGGTAGCAAAAGTACTCGGCAAATATATATGAAGTAAGGCTCTGAGTACTGACTGCCGTATATATTGCAGTCGCCATTCGCTTACTGATTAAATTAGCAAGCATGGTGTCATGCGCGCGCAGTCAATCATGAAGAGATCGCACTGGATGATCGCACGAACACTCACAGCCACAATGCTGACTGTGAAAAATTGTGCAAACGTAGGTTCGCAAAAGCTTCGGCTGCCTTCTCGCTTCAACGCGGCATCGAAAGTTCAGAATGCGCGACCATTCAGCAGTGCACGCGGGAAGACAGAGCATATGCAGCCGCCATCAACTTAAGCTCGCCCAACGCTTGCACACGCTGGAGATTACCCACAAAAAACGGCTCGGGAGGCGTCTGCACTCAGCCACGTGTATAGCCATGCGCAGCCACGGTCGGGCTAGACGATGAGACGCGTATTCATCCCCCCCCCCCCGGCACGTTTTGCACGCGCTTTATGACATGAGCTCCAACAGTGGGCGCGGATTAAGCGATCTTTCTTCTCGGATCAGCCGCGCATGCTTTCCTTCGCACCCAAGGCATACAACGCGCGGGGTGTGAAAGGCACTTATTGCACTTGGCCTTCATGGTAAAGCTCACTTCGATGCCGGCGGGGAACATTCTCCAAGAATGTTCTTGTAATTTCTATTGAAATAAACTGCATTTGCCTTATGCCAACACGAGTCATGAAGATATCACATATATGACTATATTATCTGATGTGTGTGTCTTCTATTAAATCCAGTGCTAATCTAGTTCGCCGCGCGGCTAATTATTCTCTACACACAGTGACGCCAAGTACAGCTGCACGTAATCAGGTTTTCACCGGCAGTGCTTGTCCTTCAAACTACAGCGCCTTCCTGCTTGCATTCACACCACCACCGTTGATGACAAGTCTCGCGCCATTACTAATACCAAGTCTGGTAATCAGCCTTCTCAATGCACCATGCAGCAATTAACCGTCTATCAACCACCAGCACACACCTCCACTAACTTGAATTCTCTCTTTTTTTAGAAACCATCGCCGTAGCGGATCATCTATGGCGTTGTGCTGCGGGGATTGAGGTTGCGGGTTCGACCCCGGCCACGGTGGTCGTATACCGGGGTGGTTGTTTGGGGGAATGCACCGCACCCCCACGGTATACAACCACCGTGGCCGTGCTCGAACCCGTGACATCAGTCCCCGCGCAGCGCAACGTTGTAATTGAACCCCAGGAGGTCAAAATTGTCCCAGGGCATCCCCTATGGCATGCCTGACAATGAGATTTTGGTTTTGGTACGTAGAATGTTTTAGTTTGCTATAAACTTCTTCTAAATAGCAAGGGGTTGGAACAGCCTACCCACCAACGCATTGGAGGCTTCTGAGAAAACTAAAAAGAAGACATTATGTTGTATTTTAAAAGCCTATCCTACTTGTAATACGTCTCTTGGGGGCATGGCAGGCCACTACATCAGTAAATAAATGGAGAACTAACCAACCAACCTACCAACGAACCAACCAACCAACCAACCAACCAACCAACCAACCAACCAACCAACTAACTAACTAACTAACTAACTAACTAACTAACTAGCTAACTAACTAACTAACTAAGTAAATAAGTAAATAAATAAATAAATAAATAAATAAATAAATAAATAAATAAATAAATAAATAAATAAATAAAAGACAGGACAGCTACAGCATGCAATATGTAACTGCTACAAGACCATAGTAGTTTCTCGCTGTTTTCTGCCGTGCATTCCACTTGTGTCTGGTCGTTCTGCGCTATCTCTTCTCGATGGGGACTTTGCTGGCTCAAAGATTTCGGTCGCGTATTTCCTTGTCAGCTTCCGCGCGCAAGCCGATATCGACTCCGAACTCATTTCACTCAACTGCCGACGCCGCTTTGGCAAACACGCACTCCATAACGTCGGCTTCATGCCGCATCTGCTGCCCTCAGTGGTAGGTATAGATATTGCAGTTTTTTAGGAGAGCTATGTGATAATATTCTTTGACTGGCCTAAAGCGGAGCAGCGTCGGAAAAATCTGTGCTTGGTTCTTAGGCGCTCAATTTATCGCGTAAGTTCTTGTTTTATATTTTTTAGATGCTACTGACTTTATACACATTAGGCTATTTGCTTTTGTTAAGCAGTCGGAATG